>NW_026921710.1:0-101011 GCF_032062105.1 Saccostrea cuccullata | reverse complement strand
TGAAATCGAGCTCTGATTAGCTAAAAAATAACTTAAAAATTAGCCAAATCAGACATTTGGTACAAAAACGTATATTTTAGACACGTTTTTCTAAAATTTTTCTATCTCTGGGTCTTCTCTTCCATGATTTTGAAACGTTATTCGTGTGAATTTAAATTCAAAGAAACGAATACACTTTTTTAAAAAACTGGAGAGAAGACCGAGAGACCACGAAAAATAACTTTTCCCCCAAAAAATCCAAATGTGTGAATGTGGTGCTTCTTTGTCCTTTTAAAATCATCGGTATACGTGTAGCGGTGATAGCTCAGTAAGTTGGGTTACCTGTTCACTGCACTCGAAGCCAAAAGTTTTTGGTTCAAACCTGGCATGGGGCGTTAATTTTTTTTTCATGTAAACAACCATTTATTTTGTCAGATTCATTTTATGTACGTATGTATTAAAATTTTGAATTAGATAAATTTTGGTTCAGTTTGGTTCTCGAACGAAATCAATTCAGAATCTAATCTTCTATTCTATAATGTACATGTATCATGCATTAGATATTTTAGATGTTTATTTTTTGTGAAACATTAATATGTTACATTACCCCCAGGAAAAATGGACATAAATGTTACAATTTCACACGGTCTTTCAAACTAAATGAAAAAAAACCTATGGACGTGCTTGAAAAAATCTGACCAGCTATGTTCAGCCAACCAAATCATGGACATTTAAACCATAAATGTTTCGTACAAATGATTCCTGCAGATTACTCGCCAAATGCACCCATCTTCTTTATAAGAAAATTAATAATTAGAGTGAATTAAATTAACCATTAGCGTGGAAGATTTCAAAATGGTTTTGATGTTAATCGACAATTTTAGAAGAGCTCGAAACGAAACCCACGTTGATAAAAATATTTCATCTTGGACATTTTCGCCACGCAATTGATGATCTCTTAAATATTTGAAACAAGCATGGAATAGCAGAGTCACCAAACGAAGTAGGATAGACTAAGTTTCAGTCCATTATTAATTTTTAATTCTGGATTTGATATGGGCTTTTCTAATCTTGCTGAATGGAAAGATACTAGTATTCATAAAAAAATACAGGAGGAAATAAATGAAGAAAGTTGGGCGAAACAAAGTGATGTCTATAAAGGATTTACGCTTTCCACACTATACCAAAGCAGCCATTCCGGTGATCATAAGATTGTACCAGTTTTTCATTGGTATTACTTTCTTTTACATCTACCGACGTAATCGTTGTTAAATCTGAGAAAATTCCCCGATCTGAATATAATTTATAAAGTAAGCTGCCATGGTATTGATTCATAATCCTAGACATTCCCCCACAAGGACCAGAGCAGACAATAAAAAGAGGCTTTCTTTAAGAAGCTCTCGATTAACATGATTAAATAATGTAAATTAAGCGAGGTACGATTCATTAAAATCACTCCCCAACCTTTTTCTTTGGTAGATAAACATAAAAATGACAGAATCCCTCTTTGTCCTCTATTTATAAGTCTGTTGTAGTTTTCAACAGTTAATCCCATGGGACGGAAAATCACATTCTGATTGAGCGAAATTTCGGGATCAAGAAATTCCCATTCATTTATTTTAACCATCAAAATAAAAGGTAAAAATTCATTTTGTGGTGAAAAAGACCTTCCGGATACGGAACGCGGAATATCGTTTAAAAAGACAAAAGAACGTAAAAAAATTCCTTTCCCATGAAAAAAAATCAGGAAATTTGAGCGTCTGGACATCTGAAGGTCCACTGTACATGTATTGTTAACGATTACGTCGGTAGTTGTAAAAGGAAATAATCCCAATGAAAAACTGGCACAATCTTATGATCACCGGAATTGCTGCCTTAGTATTGTGTGGAAAACGTAAGTTCTGTGAATTGATATAATTTTTAAAATCACTTTCATAATAATTAATGCTTTTATATAAACAATATTTCATCCAATGACAGTATACTATTTTTAAAAATATCTTAACAAGTATTTATTGGTACATGTGCTAAAATTCATGAAAGTGTTTAAACATTAAAACTTAATGATTAAAACAACATTCTTTAATATTGCTTATAGTTTAAGAGACTATTTAACTAAAATCAAGACGATTCAGGTATCCGGACGCTTCACATATCCGGACAAATTGACGGAGAACCAAGGCGTCCGGATAAATGAGGCTATACAGTAATAAGATAACTAAACGAATTGTTTGTTTATTACATTCTCTCAGTTATGTAATGATGACTAGCGGGATAATCCATCTGAGTCCCAACTAAATGATTTCTTGACGGTAAGGAGTATCTGATAAATAATCTGATAAAAGGAAAAAAAATATTTACTGACATTCAGCGCTGGAAGACGTGACGGCAAAGGAGAAGGCATAGCACATACTGTGTTGTTTTTTTTTTTTTTATAGTAACTTTTTTTTAATTCAAAATGGTTAAATCCACAGGATTGAAAGAAAATACGATTTCGATGGGGAGGGGGATAAACTTAAAGCTTTTCTCCAAAAAGATATAGAATACGTACAGAAACCAGTTGAGTTATTGGTGTCACCTTCTCTGGGAGTAAAACTCAGGAAGAAACATCTGATGAGAACGCTGTATTGAAAAACACTAACATCGGGAATGTGTCATGACTTCTACGGTATAATAGTTTTCCATATTCCTTATTTCCATATGGTTTATTGACCAGAGGACCAGAGCTCCCACAAAATAGGATTTCTGAATTTTGAAAATATTTCTTTTTAAAGCTTGTTCAGGTATTTTTCGACTAAGTTATCATGTTTTTCAGCACTTTTCCATAAATCGACACCAAATATATAGATGTATAAAAACTTTCTAAAAGCTTTATGTTTAAATACATGAACACCATTAGTGCAAACACATGTTAAAGTGCATCTATATAGGTCACTTTATAAAACGTGTCCATAGTTTATCGATTAAAATGTTTTGTTGTTTTTTAGTAAATAAAGTCATGTCTGCATAGTTGATTATCTACAAAAGACGAATTTCAATAATAAGAGCTTCTTGATTTGCTTATAACAGTTTGCATACTAGTAATACATATAATTCTAAAAATAATTTTGTACTTTCGCTCTTAAGTTTAACAGAATATCCGTTTGTCATCAGGCTATACATATGTATGAAGGTAAGAACCGAAAGTAAAAGAATGTTTACAACAAAGCTTTTAAATAAATAGATATTTAAAACTTGAATTGCAGTTAAAAAAATAGAGCTTACAGAAACAAACAATAAGAATATTTACTTGTGAAAGATAATAGTGGAGTCACGTAACGTACAAATTGTTGATATTTGTAAACATATTAGAATTACCCTCTTGTCCAGATTGAAAATCTCTCAGAGCAATTATAAATTATGTTTTAAAAGTTTGATTTTTATTAATTTAAGTTCTATGATGAAGTTTACAAAGAACAAGTTTAATGTGAATTAGAAGTGTCTCTCTTGTGAGCCTCTAAAGCCTCGATTTGTGTCATTGATACACATGGATAGACAAGGCAGATTAGGGTCAATTCATTTGTTCTATTAAACTTTTCTTGTTTTGGTCCATCACTCTTTTATTACTTGTAGATATCTTTGTTCAAGTTTAGAAATATTCCTAAATTATCCCCCCTCCAAAAAAAGATACACCAAAAATATGAACTGATTTTATGTCGCCATATGCATTGTACATATAGACTGTTAATATCATGTGCATTTAAAATTTTAAACGGATTTCATTGGATGATCAGTCTCACCCTTGACCCTTATAACTCAGGCATATCTTAGTATTTAAAAACATAAAAGCGGGATATATAAACTGGATTTCAAAATGAGGTAATTGTAATCTGAAATAATCAATATACTAAATATATGAACATATCATTTTAATGTAATACAAGAAGATTGATGTAATAGCATTGCAGAAAATACAAAAAACCCAAACATGATCATGGGTATATTACAAAAAGGATAATATAGTATTGTTGACACTCTTTTTAAACCATTGTTACTTCTTGGTATGCATATAATAAAATGGATATACATATTTGTTAATCGCTTCTTATTACTCAAGTTTAAACACAAATAATAATCGGACATGAAAAATTTGAACATACTCTACTGTTTAACACAAAAGGATCAAAAACAAGTTCTTATCCTGGACATGAATGTGCTAACTATCTCTGACACATTAGATAGTGGATCTTAAAATGTCTTCAAGTACACCTTAACTCTTTTTTCTCCTCCAATATGTCTGAACTAGGTGAATCAATGTAAAAGACTATTCCGGGAATCCAGCTTCGTGACAGATAAAGCTGTTATAGTGATTCTTTGTTAACAACTAAACCGAATTAATATATTGAGCATAAAAATTTTGAGAGAAGCAGTACTACAAACTGTCCAGTACGTAACGGAAACATATTCATCGAGAATTGTAACTTTTTAATTGATTAGACTTTCAGTATGTGTAACTAATGTGGTATTATTGTAGGTTGATTCACACCAAGAAATATCTGTTCACGTACATGGTGCAAGTAATGGTGAGGATAAAAGAAAACAGAAGAAAATAATAATTATAAGACATTATAAATAATAAACTTCAACTTGTATAAAAGTATTTATATGATACACATTTCAATTAGAAAAAAATAACCTCCTCATTTCTAAAACTTTCTTTGTTTCAAATATTATACGTATTTTTTATTTTTAAAAAAAATTGTCATTCTCTAAAATATTTGAACGCTATGCAAAAGAAGAATAGAGTAAAATATCGGAACATGTACTTAGTTTATTTATTCATAGGTTTTGCAAGAAGTCGACAGATTTGCATATGGCTTTGTGATTCCTTGCAAAGACTCTCTTGCCACAGTTACAAGAGTATGGTCCTGTCCAAATAATGCATCAGAACTACGAAAAGCTGCTGAAAGAAAGAGATGTCACGATATAAAGCATACCTGCAAGTCTTTTGAGTATCACTGTGTAATTAACGATTGGATGAATGAAACAATAGAAGTATGCGCTCCATCTTTACTTATTATTGGTAAGATCTTTAGTATATTGTTATTGTTTTCTTTGAAAAAAAAAAACCCAATAATTTATTATACGTTAAATGGTTCTCTTCAGTTTTCAAAGTGAATCTATTTGTTTGTTGTCCTTGTTGTTTTGGAGGTCTATGTTTGCTCTGTGTATTGTTTTTTTTTTTAATTTTTGATCTTGAATACTGTTCGTTATCATTGTCCTATTAGGGTATCTCCTTCTTAAAAACGATAGATTTGGTACCAATATTTTTTTCTCTTTTTTATATATTTTTCAGATGATTATGTCTTTTTGGTAACAGGTGGGTAATATAATGTCAAATCAAAACACAAATGATAAATTTACATTTGATTTTATCAATAAATCTGTTTTTTTAGCAAAGGGATGTATTTTTTATGAATATGATTCATCACATATCTTAAAGAAAAAAAGTAATTTCGGATTGAAAATATTTTGTGGTTAATTGGAACTTTAATTATGACATAATGTCACCATTAATTTTTTTTTTTAATTTTTTGTGTTTTCATTATCCAAGGAAAAAAAATCAACAACAATGAAAACCAGTCTTATAGTCACAGTTTTTCTCTAAAGTAATCGTTTAGTCTATATTATTAAAGTCTGCTTCTACAATCCAGTATATTTGAAAATATAATGCACCTCAAGATAAACAAACTTGCATTTATCTACTTTTATTTGTGTTTTGCAACTTCCTGTTATGAAAAATATCCTTCATGTATGTTTTTAAGATCTCAGTCGCCCTCTCAATCAATGCTATGAGATGCAGCTGAAACAGAGTATCTTATGACATTAAATTATGCTACTGCTACTCTAATATTAAAAAATAAAAATCTTTGATACATTATCTTTTGTAAAAATGGTAAAGTATAATAAGATTATTACAATCAATGAAAGGATTTAAGAAATCTTTACTGTGACTTTAAATGTCAAGTATTAATTTAATTTTATAAGGCAATCATTGAAGCTGTCAAACTTATCACATATATCTAACAAATAGTTTTTAAAATAATGTTTAGAAACACAAGGATTCACAGAGCCGTACGTATGACACGTGTTGTGTCTCAAGATAGAAAATGAAAACCACTTTAACAAAAATATGAAGTATAAAGCTGTAATTTGTACATTAGTTACAGTGTATTTACTATTACAATACACTTTCAATATGAACCAATAACTTACTTTGTTTAAGGGAAAATTCAAAAGGATTCTTTATCGTCGATTTCCATTAAAAATGAATTTTTAGTTTAATTTACTTTAGAAAACAAAAATGTAAATGAAACAATGTATATTATTTGATTTTTCTTAATGTGAAAGGTGGAAGATGTGCTGAATTTAACACGGATAAAACAAGTATACGTGGCAACTATTTGACAGATTGCAAATCATCTACCCCTCCATGTCCGCAATCCTACAACTCGACAACATCATATAAATGTAATGAATTATATCAAAGAAATCTTTTGTATTGTTGACTCGATGTGTAGTTAGTCCTTTCCTATTCTTTTGTTGATTTATAATGCAGATATATAAGGACCAGGCTTGACATAATTTCAAACTTTTATCTACCTTATTTGTATTTTAAGAGTCTTTCATATGTTAATCATAAAATGCATACAGTGGTACTGGTAAAAAGGCATAAAAAACATGGTGTTTACATGTAATTTAACATGTAAATACTATAAAAGATTGTCGACATTTTTTTTTTAGATTTTGGTTGTTTCTCTAACATAATAAAAGAAAGAGTTACTACCCTTCGTGCAGTGATTTCATCAAAAAATATGCAGGAAACCTCAACAACAAATACAATTGATAGGTAAAAATCTATCAAATTACTTTTTAAGACTGCAAAAAATGTTAAAAAGTGTAAGAAAATTATTCTCTGAAAGTTTTAATTAAATGATAGCCCTTCATCATAGGCAATTAATGATTTTTTCTTTAATTTCAGGATCCATAAGCCCTCAAATGACAGAAGTACTATTATCATAAGTGTAATAGTTCCTACCCTAGGCCTGCTCGTATCTGGGATTATATGTACACTTTATTGTGTTAGAAAACAAAAATGCAGGTGTTCACTGTGTGCAAGTACGTGACACATTTATGCTTAAGAAGAAATTAATAATTAATCAAGTCATGTATGCTGTATTTTTCTATTAAAACATACTTTATTTTTGACAGGAAAAGGTTCAAACAGGAGACAAGACATGGATCAGGACATGGAAATAGGCCAGGAAATGGGATTGCATATAGGTGATTGATGTTATTTTGATTCTTAAAAAAACTATTTCTGTTCCAAAGTATAATGTTAATATGATTATACATTTTCAGTAAATAATTTTACCTTTTCATTCAAAAAGGTTACCATAAAACGTGCTATTTCATTAATCACTTTGTATGTTTATGAAATATATGAAGATATAAAAAGTAAAGATTAAAATTTTGATGATATTTTGTTGTTAGATAAAAAGGAGTAATGCGTAGCTATTTCTTAGATTAAGTCCATTGAGTTTGTTCCTTGTTGATGATGTACCGTTTTGTTCTCATTCCTTTATCAAGTCATTGCACCTCAATTTTCATTTTTTTTGTAGAATTGCATTTATAGTTAGATTTGTTTTTGTATTGCTCATTACATGAAGCTAATCTTTCAATTTTGTATTACCTTATTTTTCATTTTATTGATATAGTTTGTGAAGCTGTTGTAGAGCAACCATGTGGTCGTTTGTAAATATTTTTTTCTCTTACGGGCTGTGAAAATTCTTTTTTATCATTGTGTTTAATTATTAAGTCAATGTTCGATGAAAACGATGGAAACTGTGTTCATTTTACTTATCAATTAGTTTTGATAGTGCTTGTAAAATCAAATTTGTTCATTTTACTAATCAATTAACTTTGATAACTTACTTGTAAAATCAAATTTGTTCATTTTACTAATCAATTAACTATGATAACTTACTTGTAAAATCAAATTTGTTCATTTTACTAATCAATTAACTTTGATAACGTACTTGTAAAATCAATTTTGTTCATTTTACTAATCAATTAACTTTGATAACTTACTTGTAAAATCAAATATGTTCATTTTACTAATCAATTAACTTTGATAACTTACTTGTAAAATCGAATTTGTTCATTTTACTAAACAATTAACATTGATAACTTACTTGTAAAATCAAAAATGTTCAATTTACTTGTCAATTAGTTTTAATGGTGCTTGTCAAATCAAATTTGTTCATTTTACTTATCAATTAGTTTTGATGGTGCTTATAAAATGAAATGTGTTCAGTTTACTTTTCAATAAGTTTTGATAGTGCTTGTAAAATCAAATGTGTTCATTTAACTTTTCAATGAGTTTTGATAGTGGTTGTAAAATCAAATGTGTTCATTTTATAATTTTTACAAAAAGACTGTAGATTTATTCGCGTATATACATATGAGTATTGTTTTTTCTCAATTTTTTTTAAATCTTTGTACAGATTTTAAAATGTGTCCCACAGTGGAAATGTTAAATTATTTTAATGTTTTTTTTAAAAAATATTTTATAAATATAATGTCACATCAATTGTATCTTCAGTAAAAATTCTCGTAACTTGAACTGTATTTTTTCTTACCTATATGTTGAATTTCTGTTATTTTTTGACTTTTTCAAAAAAACATAAATGAAATCCTTGAAATATGCGGAGATAAGGAACATTTTAAGCTCAAAGTCGTTAAAATAATAGAAAAAGAAATCAGGAATAGAGCTAAAACGAATTTCTAAAACATCAATCAGAGGTGGGATCAAGTGATAGGGAGGAGTGAGTATATCCCGTCGACCGGTCTCACCCATTGTGTGCTTTTTTGTTACTGGTAAATAACAGAAAAGTCCACAGACATTTCATTGTGTATGTAGTGACCGAGTAAGCAGTCGGCATTTGATGATTTGAGTGGTTGTATTTGCTAACAATTTCAATGTATCGTCCATAGAACTTCCTAAATGATGACTTTGGACAAAACTGTTTATATTCATTTTTCAACAACCTTTTTGTCAGAACATTATCTAACTTTAGAAATTGTTTATATGTAGATCATGCTCTTGCGTATCGAATCAATTGAGACTTATTAACCGCGTATGCACGTGACAGGGGACATAAATGCATGCAATGGAAGCTAACGATTAAAACTTTTAAGCCCTTACGTTAAACGTCTTTCTTTGTTAACCATTAACGTCCTATTCATAAAGTTAGATAGATTACATGATCAGTACGTTCTGGTCCCTGCCGACAAAGCAGCTAGGTAACATAATTGTTTTTGTTTGTAAGATTCATCATATAAAATTAAATGTATGTCAGAAGAACTTGGATTTAATTCTAGTAGTGGTAATTCAACTTCTACCCATAGTTCCCTTTCTAAGGAAGAATTTCTTCAAAATTATATGTCAGTTTTAAATATATTTAATATCACAAAAAACCAAAATAAATATGAATTGCCACATATATATATAGAAAGGAAGAAACGCAGGGTAACAATATATTCGAAATTTTTTTGACCACATAACCGAAAATAACGAAAATTAGTATGATGAGATTGTTAGTTACTATGCACCACAAGCAGTAATCAGAGTTACTCATCCGCAAAATGTATAACATTACGTAGGAAAAAAGATGAAAAGCCAAAACCCGTCGAAAATTGATGATGACGAGTTAGTCAACAGTATACAGTTGTTGACTTGGGTTGAGGGGAACAGTCGATCTGTTGGACCGGAGTGCAAGCTGTTGCAAGGCCGTAAGTCGCGGGCAACAGCTTGCACTCCGGTCCAACAGGTCGACTGTTTCCCGAGACCCCTGTGAACAACTGTTTTGTTATACTCCTACCAAATCAAATTCATATATTCAACAAAAGTGAAATTGTTTTGGGAGAGAGAGACTTTATCATGTTTATGTGTATTTATCAACAGTCGTCATTTGCCGTCATCAATAGAGGATCATTTATTATATCAATGCCATGGAACGTATAAAATGATTTCTGTAAAGCATAGCGGATATAAATCATAGTTTTCCTTGCAAACATGCTCCCATCCTTCTTCCAATCGGCACAATAGAATTCCCCAAAGTCAATATGCTTACCAATTTTTCACACAATTTATTACGCAGAAGCGGTAGATACACTTCATATTCGCTGAGAATATTTTCAGCCGTTTTCACAACATTTTTTGCATTCTTATTGTCCCTAGTTTCGAGTATCGACCAGATTTCTTCCTCGTTTGCCGCAGTGAAACGAACGTCGGCCATTTCTTACCGACAGGTAGCCTGAGTTCGTAAGTCCTGGAACTGCTTCATCGTATCGTCTGTGACGTCATAGCTAAATTACTCGGCACTCCTCAGCTAAGTATCTTTAACTCATGCAAATCAAGCAAGGTTTGCCGAATGAGGAAAAGATAACTCAATTTAGCGCCATATGACGTCAGCGGTCAACTGTCTTTTTTAACAGTCAATTCTAACAGTTCCTTGGATCGGTAGGTGGGAAAAACAGCCGAATTGTTGGACTTTTTAAAGTAAGGAATTATATAGGAACTGTTTAGTAGGGATGTAACAAATCTTGTTGTACCATTTGATGCACCTTGGGAATACACATTGCTTTTAAGAGGCAGTCCACTGAAAATCAGGCAGGGTTGTATTAATAGGCGGCACATCGAATGTGACGAATATTTGAAATTTTATTGAAAACAATATCAATGTAGTCCAAATGGAATAATGTAATCGAAGATTTGTTTTAAAATTGCTTATTTAGTAAAATATCCTTTTGTTTGGTGTTCTTGAATTCCCCTATATAAACCATTGAATTTAGGTCAGAAACAACGAACTGTAATTTCCAATACTTATTTAACAGGACTATAATTCATGCTGAACTAAATCTAGAAATATTTCGTCTTTCAGTTTCAAAAATAAAATTGGTGGGCAAAACACTTTTGATAGTAGTTTTCTGTCAAAATATATAGACGTTTTTATGAAATTTTGCGATGTAAGAGTTATCTCCCGTGGCATCGGTAAATCTGCTAAACACCTTACTATTGAAATCCAGTGAAATATTTAGAACATATACACAAAATAAAATTATTTAACAAAAACTTACTACTTTATTTTCAAAATAGAATTCATTTTCGCCTCCAAACGTAATATTTAGATTAAGATTGGCAGTATTATTCAGGTTGAATCCACGTTTCCATTGATGTATCAGTGACGTCATATACCTGACTAATATTGCGTCACAATTAAATAGTTACAAGTTTTCCAAAGAAGTTTGCAAATTCTTTGCATAAAAGCCCATATAAAACGATTAAAAATAAATAATTTCTCTTTTTCTGTTCAATTACTTTTCAGAGTGCATTATCCTACATGTAAAATAATCGATATATTTTTATATAAAATGTATTTTTTTCACGGGCGACGTCTCAGCTAGAAGTCCCTTTTGAAAGGTAATTTTGTACATGTCCGAGAACTAATTTCTTAAAACTGATTTACTAGGCTATGCGTACAATTAATTAATTGTTTATATTGAATATTTCTTATAAAATTGGGATGTGAAGAGATTTTATTTTCTTCTGTTTATCAAGGACAGATGAATATTTTAGATTTACGCAACATTTAATTCAAGTCAACGGAGTTGAGATGTTTATTTCATAATATTTGTACACATACACACACACACACACACACAAAACCAAAAAAAAAAAAAACAAAAAAACACATGATTATATTTATCTATGCAGTCAAACCAAAGTAAACGATCCGCGGTACGATTAAAAATATTTTATTAAAAAAGTGAAAAATAAGATTTAAAAAATATTTATTGAGGAAAATTACTGTTGAACTCCCCACTTCAATTTGCCACTAAAACGGAAGATTTCGTGGGCGTATTTTTTGTTTTGTATTGTTTTTGTTTGGGTATTTCTTTTTTTTTTTTTTGGTTAAATTTGGTGATTGAAACAATCACATACTCACATTCAATATGAAGTTAAAAAATGTGACCATGTTGGCCAATTCTTAAATGTTTTCTCATTAATGGAAGTTTTTTTTTAATATGCCGCCTTGCCCCCCCCCCCCCGTCCCGGCTTTTTTCTTGCGATTTTTAGGCTCTTAAATAATGATACTACATATGAAATACTAGTAACTTATTTTCTTATTAATATAAAATTAAATTTTATAAGATGAAAATAGATCTGTAGGGGAAACGGTTTTTAAAGATGACAGGTTTAAAAAATTTGGATAAAGCCGAGACTGTGCACATTAAAATATTTTCTGCATTTAGGTACGTGCAAGTATATTTTCACCAATGATAGAATTGAACTCTTTAATTCACGAGAGAATTAAAAAAACTTTAGATGGAAATAAGATATTAATAAAGATAAGCTGTTTACTCTCAGTTGTTGCATAATGCATGTACAAATACTTCGATTTTTTTAATACCGAGTATCAAGAAATCGAACAGATGTTATACAGGATTGTAATCTTCATGCACGTAAAAGACATTATAGTATGATATTATAGTATTTTAAATACATTATATAAACATTTGAATCCATGGATAAAAAAAATAATTTTAAAACAGTTGACTAACTGAACAGAAATAAAAGACAAGCATATTTTTTTCTGATAAATCAAATTCAGAATATTTCTAGTTTTACGGTAAAAACCGATCCCGATTGAAATAAAACCGATCCCGATTGAAAATAATGCAAAATGTGTAAAGTTATAAAACTAAAGACAACTGCCACCCATAAGACATGTAAAAATAAACGAAGTAATTTTTTGGCCATATTACAACAAAAGAGCCAAATTTAACATTACAATTTTAGTATTTCCTTCTTTATATAATTCCGGTCGGGATCGGTTTAATTGTGAAAAATTGTAAAACATAGGTAAATTTGACTCCTTTTATTTCTCTCAATATACGGGTGCCCACTGATTTTATTGAGTGACTCAAAAGTTTGAACTTTCTATTCATAATAACATGAGAAAAAAAAAATCTGTCATTGAGATATATTGGGTTTTATAACGTACTGAAAATTGGATAATGAATCAAAAAAGTTACCTGCTAAACTCAATTTTGGACCACATATTTTTTTTTCTAAAGAAATATAAATAGGAGTCTTATTCATTACTAAAATTAAAGATAAGAGTCTATGGTATAAAATAATTTTGATAGATACATCCATGTTTTGCGTATCTGGTACATATAAAACAAAATAAAAACGTAGTAATTTTTTTTACCCCCATGTTGACCTTTTTGCACTTAAAATTGAGCACTTACCAAAAATAGCACTAAAAATTTTTTTTTGAGATTGTAATGTGTAAACACTTGCTTTTATAAGTCTATATGCAAAAAATAATAAAAATCCATGACATGCGATGTGCCACCCATTGCCTGATTTTCAGTGGACTGCCTCTTAAATATGTATGGATGATAAGAATTTCATGCAATGTTAGTACAGTTTACGGTAATTCCCAAGTAGGGACTAAGTCAACAACAGGTTCAGTTAATTTATAATTGATAAAAATATAAATATCGTACATAATTTTTGCCATGAAATAATATTTCTTCAACACGATATCTTTGTTATTAAATTTAAAAACGTGTGAATTCTTATCACCAAAAAGATACGTTCTTTTGAATTTCGAATGACTGAACGATAAATGAACTCTGAACGCAATGTGAGGACATAGTAAACAAAACAAACAGCGAACGATGAACGTTTTGTGATCAGTGAACGCGAGCGCACGGTGAACGCAAAAAATGTTATCGGAGAGCGAACGGTGAACGCACGCTGCACGAAAAAATGGGAAAGAAAAACGTTTCAGGGACAGAAAAAAGCATCACAATATCACATAATTCAAATTATATACCTTTGACTAGTTAGACAAGCCCCCATATATATATATATATATATATATATATATATATATATATATATATATATATAGCACCGTTTTACAAACTGCAGTTGAAATAAGATCTAACTTCATACTTAACAGTTCATAAATATGTGTGGAACTTTTTACAAACACTTTAAATGAGCATGCAGGGCAAGCATGTACGTTTTTGTACTTTTTCTTGGGGTATGAATTGAGTTTTAGAAGTATACACTTAACTAAATAAATGGCGGTTTCAGACCACAATAACGTGCTTATATTTTCTGGAATACTGTACGGGATATTTTATGAAATGGATGTTAACCCTTGTCGTTGGAAGCACATTGAAAAGGGAGAGGCTAAGTGAAAGAGAGAAAAAATCAAACCTATAGTTTCAATACAAATCAAGCCCTGAATTTTTTAAAACGTTGATAAAATATATGATTTTAAAATTTATTCTTCCTGATTCAATGAAAATAAAAAAATTCAATTCAGTAAGAATACAAAAATTGTTTTTTTTCTCATATGACCTCCTAAATGCTAATTGTAACTTCATTAACTGGTGCATTTTCCCGTATTTTCTGAAAAAAAAGTTGCAGAAGGCATCATTATTTAAACTAAAAATTTCTTTCAGAAAACATACTTTGCATGCATCGCCAACAAACATTTTGAGATATGTGATTTTTTTTCAAAGCATATTGTATTAAATTTATTTTACATAATATTACATGTAATATATAGAAAAATTGAAGTGGGTGACGGTGGTAAACAATATTTTCAAGAGAAAAATAAGCACGAATTAGTCATTTTGAGGCTTTTCTGCTTTAAACTTAAAGAAATGTACCAAACCAATACCGTCATGTTTCCAGAACATTCCTTATTCATACCATATTTTTTTTATGATTTATCATATTCATCTACTCAACTACTGTTCAAGCATATTTCATAAATATTTAGGAACATTAAATTTAAGGGCACAAAAAAACTATACTATATCTTCTTCTTTATGGAATTCTTCATCAGTTATCAAAAATAATTTTAAGGATGTACAACACACCTACTCCCAAAAATTCCTGTCGTTTAATTTTCGTTATTTTCGTATACTAGTATTTAGTACATGACTATATCTACTGCATGTATGCATATTTTGGATAAAATCGTTCGAGTGGTTTTTGGACAGGAACTTCCGAAAGTTACCCCCCTTTAGTTGTTTACAAGGAGAGAAAATTTTTAATCAATGAACTACTTAAACCTTGATTTTCAAAAAAAAACCAGGTTAGATATAAATGTCAAATTTCATTGGCTTATTCCTTTAACCATTTCACACAAAAACATAGTCATCTTTTTGATATACATATCATCAAAACAATTTTTAAAGACCTTAAACTGAAAAACTATGAATTTTCTAAGCCTTGAAAATTGCGTATTTTAATTCAAAAATTTTTTGTGAAAAAAAAACTGTCGTTTAATTTTGGTAAAAAACTTTCTTTAGGTAGCTGGTAGTAAAAATAATCTTCATAATTTTTTGTATAATTTTTGTACGACCAGTTTTGATTTAATAGCGGAAAATTCCCCTCTCCCCCTTTCTCAATAAATCACGTTCCCGCGCGTCTTTCAGACGGGGGTCGATCACTTTGTTATATGAATCTACAAATACACATTTAAAAAAATTAAATTGGAATATTGCTTTTGCTTGAAAAATATATTAACTTACAAATTTAAAAGTTCTCATATGTAAAGCGTATTTAAATGTAGATTTTTAGGCAATTTTTGAATACCCCTATCACCCCCACCCCTTCCTTTTTTGCGTCGCAGACCATTTAATTAGAGTTTGACGAAACGTCTTTTACAGTGCAAATATTCTGGTATTTCGTCAAGAATCCCCGAGGTATGCATTATTTTTTTAAATTCATGAATGCAGAATAAATATTGACTACTCTTTTTATATGTATCAGGAAAAAATTACTGAAAGATTTTAGTGTTTAGTCCATATATGTCTGAGTTATGCATTCCATATCACATGAAACCTGGATACGAATTCAAGTTTTGTTGAACTTGAATATGTTGATTTTTAATTTTATTTCTTTAATTTCATTCATTAAAAAATGGTGTATGTTCAACTCTCCTGTGATATATATGGAATAATTGTAGTTTCTTTCATGTCATTATTTCAAACGAGACAGTATGTGGCCATGGGGATACATCGACATTTGCATTACAACCCTCATGATATTGTACGCATTTCTTTCAATGTCGTCGCTTCTAAAGTTAAAATGAAAATTCCGTATTCGTCCACATTAACTTCAAAATATCAAACATTAAACTCTTCATCTATTTCAATTTATATCAAATCGCACATTGATATTTTTTAAAATCTTATAGGCTACGTTTTGTTTTGATTCGAGGAAATGCGAACCGACATTGTTGACAGAAAGTCAAAGTTACGATTTGCTGCAAAATAGGCTATTCATAAATGCAGATAATTTCAGTACAAGTGAACAATTCTTTTCAATTCTATACTTACATTGTGTATATGAGGTCTATAGTATTCAATTCTCGGATTTATCAGGTCTTGCTGTAAATGTATCTGATTCTGTGGAAAACCGTGAATAAAGGGAGGAAAATAAACATCTACATTTTCCGAGTTGTTCCTCTTTGATCAGTAAGGGTCTGAGAACAACATCGATTTTACATTGTAAAAAGTTTTTTTGTTTATTTATTGTTGTTTAAACAATAGTTATACATGTATTTATTTCTTGTGTGCACAAATTGTAATGAAGATCATTAATCGGAATGTTATATAGCCAATTGTACATAATGAGAATTTCGGCAATGTAAAATAAAATTTTCAGAATAAAAAAAAATGCTGCGCTTTGAAAAAAAATACAATTTATTGTTAAGGGATGGTATTTTATGTCTTGCTTTTTACGGAGTTTAATCGGGTTAATTTAAAAAAAATACTTATTGATTAGTATGGTACGCACAATCACATCCAAGCCCCATATCCCAATTTTCTTTCATGATTGATATACATCGGGATCGTTTTCCTCGTCGTTTTGACGCTTTATTTTTGACGTTTAATTTGACGTCACGTCAAACGTTCAATTGAAATCGCAAGAGTTATCTCCCCCAGTGTGTTGTACGTCTTTAATTATATTAAACATAGTAAATGTAGCCTTTGTTGCATAGGGCAACATACTTAAATGCTTTGTTGCTTATCAAAATGGAGATGGAAGACGGTTTCTTGAAATGCTGCGATATTATAATAAATGTAAGTTGGGTTCGTTGGGGTAAACGACCGCAGTTACAATGTTAGGAAAAGAGAAGTTCTAGAAATGAGTAATACCATTAAAGGATTTCACATTGAAAATTGATTATAAACACTATATTCCACTAAGAAACAGCAGGTGATTTTATTTCCCTGTATTTTGTTTATCTGAGAGAGCAAACGTAATTTTCCGTATCGCTATTTTATTTTTGAAAAAGATTAAAAATAGAATGCTCTTTATATTAAAATAGATTTATCATTTTCAGAGAGAGAGAGAGAGAGAGAGAGAGAGAGAGAGAGAGAGAGAGAGAGAGAGAGAGAGAGAGAGAGAGAGAGAGAGAGAGAGAGAGAGAGAGAGAGTGTGAAAGAAAGAGAGAGAGAGTCTCTTTGAATATATATTTTACATTTAAACGTTCCTATAAAATATAAATGTACTAAAAATAAATTCTACATTTTTTAAGTTTCTTACGTATCTGCCGGCATCCGTTTACTTTCAATAACCCCCCAACCTCCCCAACCAAAAACAAAAAAAAAATAACATGCATTTTATAGCTTTTTCACTTAATATCCAGAATAGAATTATGGTTCAAAGGCTCTCGAGTGAAAATGGTATTTGGTAAAAACGACACCTAGGATATGCAAAACGATTCATGGTAAAAACACACAAAGTGAAGATTTCATAAATCATCAGATGATTCCTTGGCCATTTTGGTGCCGATTTCTCAAGAGCTTAATTCAAAAATATCATAAAAGTTATATGCTTGCACGGATAAATCTAGGTGGAGTAGATTTTTGGTTTTGACTATATATATTGTTTTACAAATTACAGTATTATTTCATCTTCCAAATCTGCAAAATCGTGTGTGCACGTTTTTCCTTCTATGTGACAGAGTTTTACTGGGGGTTCTATATGTAACAAAGACTGGAAGAAAACTGAACAATGAATGGAAGCTGAACGCACGGTAAATACAAGGTGAACATGTATACACGATGCTTTGTAAGCAGTGAAAATAAGCTAGCGGTTAACTGAAGTTGAAAACAGAAATGTTAACAACTAGGGCACGTTGATTGCAACATAAACAAACAGTAAATGTTCATTGTCTATTAAATTTAATTTAATTTTAATTAAATTTAATTTAAATTTGTCTATTCATTTACCCTTTCTTCATACTATATGAAAAGAATCGTTTCTAATTATGTTGACATTTATGCAGGTTCACGGTAGGCATATTAACTCTGGTTAAGACCAGATAACTCATGACACGAATGATGTAGCTAAGACATTTATTTTTTTTTTTTTACCAAAGATGATGTGGATAGAAAATTTTACTATTCACCCATATTTCCCAGAAGAAATTATCCATAATGTTTTAATTATTATGCAATAACATAAAAGTACCTGATCTAAATTGCTTCCTTTGATTTAAGTGTACCAAAAATATGGTCAATAAGGATATATGGAATAAACAGAAGAGTATCGAATGTTATTTGGTTCATGTATAAAACATCATCAAGGAAGTAATGCGAAACAATCTAAATGTTACATGTTTTCTCCATGATTGAAGAAAAAGTCTTTCGAAGAAGCTTTGAGGTCACCGTTTTAATTTTCTTCTTTGTGACAATTATTAGATGTGGCAGAGAAAAGTAAGCTGTCTTATTAATGACGTTTATTATCTTTTCACACAATTGAATATTGTTTGATTTGAAGTCACATTTTTTAGAGATAGTGTTGTATGCATAGCTGGCGAAGCGTTAGACAAGGAGGCAAATTCATGTAAACGTAAGAAAATACTTCTTATTAAAAAATCTACTCTTTTCGTTTTCTTTGGACTGTATTTCTTCATTTTGCGGTTTATATTCTTATTTGTTCCGTTCTTAAGACTTAGAGAGTAGAAGGTTTGATTTAAGGAAACAAAATTATTGTCAGCTAATTTTATATTGACTTGCTATTGAGCTTATTTTGAACACAACAGTTATGTAACAAAACACAGTCTATTTTTACACGGAATTTAGTTTGTACTGGAGTGTTTGCTTCCTTTTAAATAATATCTAATCAACCCAATTTTAGTCATAAATCAAACCAGGTAATGCTTTTGAATATCTTTTTTAACACTGTATCCTTTTAAATATTCTAGTTAACATGTTATCTGAAGACAAAATGATACGGGTATAAAATATGTTCAACACTATATTGAGACTGCAATCAATTTTATAATTTATTGTTTCACATGTATTATCATGTCCTCCTGGATACTTTGGATTCAATTGTAACGAGTCCTGTCCTCAAGGAAATTACGGAAATGGATGTCAGTCACTCTGTCCACAAGCATGCAGAAATACATGTGATTTCATAACAGGAAAATGCTTGCAACCAGGAAATGGACATGAGAAAAAACTTGATCACCGTAAGAAAAACATTCCTTTAACTACGATTTAAATATTCTAAATTAAAGCTAATTTACATTAATTTTTAATATCATATCATTTGGTATTAATATAAAAGATAATGAAATGATATAAGAACACATCACAGCTAAGATTATAGTGTACTGAAACAAATTGAAAAAAAAAAAATACATTACAAAAAGTTCATGATGGTTAAATCATAAAAAAATATATGAAATGTATTTATTGTATCGATAATTATAGTGAATACAAAAATCAGTAATCTCTTTTTCGTAAAATTAAAATATACATAAATCTTTATTTCTGGTGTTCCAGTCCTTGGGGATTGCATCTTAGATAATCCATAAAAAATCTTACATACATATTCCAAAACATGGGCTTTATTTGTAAATTGATAGACTGGACAGTCACTGTTATTATCAAACCAACTTTTATGCTTGAGTGCGAAATATCCGAGAGCCTCGCAATAATTTTTCGACGCGAGTTAACGCTTCATCTATGTATGTAAGTCGCAAAAATTAGTAGTCGCGGATGGATTCAAAACTGCAATGTTGCACATGATAATTCATTTACAGCATTTGATACTTTTTTTAATATAAAAATATCAATTTTGCTCAACTTTTTCATTTTTTTTTTATTTAGTTGTCTGGATATTTCTTTTTTTGATTACAAATCAAATCCTGTGTATAAATGATAATATTTTTTCAACAGAAAATATCAATAAGATGTTTTGAACTGAAAAGGGAAAAATGTACAATGTTACATGTGTATAATATTTTGTAATACATGTCATATGTTTGATTACGAGTCCTGATTTACATTTCAGGTGAGCGTACACATCATTCAGGAATTGTAATAATAGTGGGATCTGTTTTTGTCTTCATACTTATATTCGTTCTGATTTACAACATACAAAAGATATTACGAAAACACATGGAAATGGAGAGAGAGAACCAAGGCCAACATGGAATATCCCTGTCCTTGACAGAAGATCCAATATACCAACAGATAAATGAAAATGTTTTCTCAACTTAGCATAATGGTTTCGATGTCATAATGATTAATGAGCAGCTGTTGTAAATTTTCATACATAGTTTGATAAGTTAGATAAAAAATATACAAACCAAAATAAGCGAAATGAAACCAACCAAAAATGTAAAATTAGATCAAAATATATTAAGGTATTACAGGAAAACCTGAATTACTTAAGTTGAATGTGAACCTTCTCAACTACACTTGGACAAAACTGAACTAAGTCTTATAGTCTTTGAACCGAAACATAGACTTTAGTTCTGTGACTGTCTTGGTAGTGACTCATCTTTTGTCAAGAATTAAGATGTAGTACTCAAAAAATCTCTTACATGGAGAAGAAATGTGTCTCAATTTCGTGTTCAGCTTATGTGAACATTCACCGAATTGGTCATATCCGTCCTCCATAAGCTACGAATCCTATAAAACTCTAGTCAATTCCCTACCTAAATCCAGACTATTCTCTGACAATGCATTGCTTTATGGTGTACATTCTCAACACATCATCCAACTTCAATCACAGTCACAAGATAAATCACAAATGCCAAATATTTCCAAAATTTTAAGCCATTTTCAATTACTCCCATTTGAATAAAGAATCCACATTGAATCGCCTTTTATACTTCCAAATTTCTCAATGGCTGACATGTAACGCCAGTCTACTTAAAAAATAGCCTGACTGTTTACAACCCGCCCTGATCACTTCTTTAAATGAGAAATCTTGCATCTATTCCAAATAAGTAGGACACGCACAAAAATATATGTAGACCTTCGTTTAGACGAGAATAAAAATAAAATGGATTTTGGACCCTAATTTACTTTTAGTAGTAAGTGGTTTGCCTACCAGCTTTCTCAATCACATCTAGGGTGATGAGACATAGCATGGATCGAACAGATGCAACGGAAACAGTGATAAAGTTCTGATATCTATAAGCAGAAGGGAATCCCAGAAGAAGAGATGTGAAAGTGTTACTTGGGGATAACAATTATTAAAAATTAAATAAATTTAAGCTTTGATTTCTTTCCATTTCTTATACATATTACCTATTTCAATTCTACAGTGAACGCGAATGGGGACAAACATTTAAATAATTGAAGCGAAACCGACTTAACTACCAATCATGTAGTGGAGAGACATCCTAAGTAACAAAACTCCAAT
This sequence comes from Saccostrea cuccullata, assembly GCF_032062105.1. Classification (NCBI taxonomy): domain Eukaryota; kingdom Metazoa; phylum Mollusca; class Bivalvia; order Ostreida; family Ostreidae; genus Saccostrea; species Saccostrea cuccullata. Next base: position 79,212 of record NW_026921710.1, on the reverse strand, counting down.
TGACGTGACAGATATTCTTACAACCTGCCATGATCACCGCCTTTAGAATCCATCTTTTCCAAAGAACTGAGACATGCACGAAAACGTACGTAGAGCTTCGTTTAGATAATGTCGCATCGGGTCTTTGGAACTCTTTTTGAAACTTAAGAAATACGCTCTAAATCTAGTTGAGAGTTGAACTTTTTTCATTCTCGATGTGTTTAATCTCCCTTGGCGTCTCCATATGAGTGGACTATTCTAAAGAGGGACGTTAAACAACATACTTTTAATCAGTCAATTTCCCTTAGTCATTGCACATGAGGCTTCTGTGTCAGCTTACATGTATCGACGCACCCGATACGAACAGTTTTGAACCGGCAAAAAAGTTATCACATCGGTGATCTACTACCGTGATAATCAGATATCCAATACAATCTCTTATTAACATCCATGTCCACAACCATTTATTCTACTCCATTTTTCTGAAATAATCTAGTTTTGATAATTTACATATCAGTGAATGCAAATCATATTCCTTTTCACATTTTAAGCTTGAATATTATATATGTATTTTGATCAAATTAGTATTATATTATACTACCTATAGCTGGTATCAATTAATTCAAGGAAAATGGTTGAAATAAGAATAACGGACCTTATTTGTAGCACAGCGACACCTATTAACACTCATAGAGGGAAAATAACAACTGTGAGACACAGCGGCGAAATATTTGACCATGGCTCAAAAACTCTTTATTGTCCGATTTGTAGTAGAAATTGATTCACAAGAAATAATATGTATTCATAAATTCCATATAAAATGTGAAGTTTCATCAGTAATTATTTTGCAGTACTGTTTATATAAACGAAACATAATTCTGTTTTCGTTTACATCGATGATGAAAACAAGGGGCCGGAATTATGTAGCACAAAAAGGTATAAACTACTCTATTCACAATTTTTGTTTTTAATTTATTTTCATTCTTATTGGTCACCCGCGTGGAGCAGTGGTTAGAGCGTCTGCTCTAGAGTCACGAAGTAAAAGCTGATCCTTATGTCGCGCGTTCGAATCCCACTTTGGGACGTGGAGACCGGTCCCTCAGGTGAGACCGTATAAACCGAGGTCCCATGTCGCAGTAATTGCTGGCAGGAAAACGATCCCTCAATCTTCCTGCTCAATGACCCTAAGTGCCGAGTATAGGACAAAAGAACTTTATTCGGTAATAACCAATATTTGCCCCCCAAAAGAAACTTTGATGGAGATATATTTAATTAAGTTCTTAAACAGGGGAGAATAAACTGACTTCAAAGCACTGAATATTTTCATAAGTAATGACGCCATATGTACGTAATGACGTCACAAATATGACGTAAATTTCAGTTTTTATGAATTTTACAGAAAAATGGTACATATTTCGACGATATTTTGAGTAAAAGTCACCGAGCGCATGTGTGTTCAGGATCAATATTTTGATATAATGTGTAGAAGGATAATATCAATCAAATATGTCAATATTGTTCCTGAACAAACTTGCGCTCTATAAATTTTAAAGATAAAATTGTTGAAATTTTTTCCATTTTGTCCTCTTTCTGAAAAAGGATATAAAATCGGACTAGTTTGTAACGTCATTTAAACAAAAATTGTGAATACACTGCTTTGACACTATACTATTTTCTGTTAATTAATATTTCTCATACAATTTATCGAATTTAGCACATTTCAGAAGTTTTCAAAACTTGACTTTTGTGAGGGCAAATATATGCAATATACCGCATATAGTTCAAATTTGCTTCTCTCCACTGGCAAGTGGTGGCGTCTCCATATGAGTAAAAAATCTAGAGAGGGACATTAAACAATTTGCAATCAATCAATCATTCTTATTGTTGTGGAGTTAATTATTTGCCTGACGTCACGGCGTCAGGCACTACTAAGGATCAATATTTCCTAGGTGCGAAGCTAAGAGGTCACAGTTAGCCAGCAAAATTTTGTGCATGCTGATTATCATCGGATTTCAGCAACAACAGTTAGCATACATTTCATCAACAACATTTAGCATAAAAAATAACCATACTGCTGATACAATATTTTGATGTATTTATTGCCTTTAGCTTTTTGCTAACAGCTATTTATTTCATGCGAGTTCTTATACGGACATGTCCGTTTGACCTTTTTTTCTGCGTTTTTATACTACTGGATTAGTCCATTTGTCTTCTAGTTAAGGGGTGATACAATCATTTCGCGCCAAAATGTCACGTGTAAGTTTTTGCGCCCTTTCCCTGGACTATTAAATAGAAATGAAAACTGCAGGAATTATATATAGTATGTTCCTTTTTGTAAGAATCCTGGTCGAGCTTTGGAAAAAAACATATCGGTGATATTGTGAAGTGACTTAGAAGTTACATCATTTAAAGTAATAAAAACGAAACGAACAAAAACCTCTTAACAGGATGTACTTGGCAAATATACATCTGATCATAACCCCCCCCCCCACCTCCAGGGTGGTTTCCTCCTACAAAAACAGAGTATAGACTTATGAAAGTGTCCTCTCACATTTCAGGATTGAGAAAGTTAATTACTTTTTTGCTCGTACAAATATTTTTCATGTGGACCGCTCATCTCTGGGAAAAAACTTCCTGAATCCGCACCTGTCGCCATTCATATACATGTATTGCCGTCAAGTTTGTTTGTCATTTAAGCATATAGGGCTTTATTTATCCGTTTCCAACAATCGTTGATGCTCTGGCATACCCAAGAAACTATTAAACGTACTCTGCATTCAGTCATAATCTTTACGATTCCCAATTTCTTTTAGTTTTCATATTTTTAGCTGTTTTCCTGCTGTATGCTGTTGAATCTAATTTGTGTAACCTTTTCATATAGCTATGCTTTCCAGTATTAATCAGTTACATTAGTTTTTCCCCTTATTTACTTCATCCTCTAAAACCATTTAGAACTCGCGGAATGAGGTGTTGAATCTTTACGTCACAAGTTCGAATCTACAGCGGGACATGTACATGATTTCATTTTTTATTAGAGATACAAATAATATATACGTTGTAAATAAAATGTTTTCTTTTTCCATTGCTCTGATGAGTATCATACAACTTTAAAAATGGATGTTTTGTGCAACATCTTCATAATTTACTGTAGTGAAATACCCCCCCCCCCTTCCCCCCAATGTAAACTTTTATAACTTATCAATTCATGCTTACATGTATAGCTTCTATAGATCTTGATGGCATTAGTCAGGCAAGCTTTTAGAAAAGCTGTTACTCGTAGATATTTCAGATTTAAAAGTTTGTCAATAGAAATCAAAATATAGGTCTAGAATTTGAACTATTATTTTTAGTGTAGATAAACAACAAATCTTTACTTTTAATGTTAGGTTTATATTACAAGATAAAGCTGTTTTACACGTTTATTGTTATTTTTAAACTTCCATACAGTTAAATTTTATCAGACCAAATATATGAATATGTACCTTATTTTTTTCACTTACCAGTGAAAGAGGAAAAAATAGCTCCAATATGTCCTCAACCTTTATATTTTTAACAGTCTGTGATTTCAGGAGAATTAAGTTAAAGGAAAGAAGATTCTTCTTGTCGACCACCATACGTACATTTCTGCTGTTTTTATGATCTTCATCTGGGCACAACATTTCCCGGTCTTTTTTAAAATTTGCTCCTAACTCATTTCTTCTTTCAATAGAATATATGACGATAGGACAAACTTGAAATTAAGGCATCTATAATCCAAAGACCTCATTGAATTACGTCTTTTATTTTCAATACAATTCTTACTATTAAAGGTCATACGAAATACTATACATTTATTGAATGAGTTCGATAGCAACATGCGTTTTGTTGGATCCAAGAACTAAACTGTCTGCTTTAGCCGGCCCTTTAGGCCGAAGGCAGACAGTTTGGTTCGAGGGTCGACAAAACGTATTTTGCCCGAGAACACAGTCAATAAATGTTTTGTTATACCTTTCATTTTATTTTCTTTTACGACGAGGGTTGTCCCAAAAAGTTGAGGACAATGTTTATAACTTTTTAAAAATGCAACCAATTTTAACCAAATTTTGCAAAGACCTAATATATTCAATGTTCTTTTAAATTGTGAATTCTTAAGCATATATCTTCCATATTTATATCAAAGTACTGAAAGTACTGAAAAGCGGTTAGCATGCTTTCATCTAATATGTACCGAAAAAAGTGCATGAAATGATGATATTTAAGTATGCATATCTTTGTCCAATGCCATCAGAGAAAAAAAACCCAGACATTCTGTTTTTGTAATACTTTACTTAATAGTAAAACCAATAACATTCCAAACTGATGTCACAGATGGATGCAATCTAATTAAAATCAGATGTTTCGAATCCGCTACTGCTTCTCAAACATCTAACAACATCCTATTTGGGGTCATGTAAGAGTGAATCTTCGATTAGCCAAAGAAAATGGTTCCTCCGAAATCTTGGCTTATAGTTCAGATGGGATTCTTGTTTTCACCACCGAACCAAAACACCCGAGGAGTTTTGTAGTAAACAAAATATGCATTGCAAAAGCTGTTTTATGTATGACGTGTGGGGTATCTTGTATAGTTTGCGCTCTTTCGTTTGCATTATTCACGTTCAGATGCCAGACTGCGGACTATACATGAAATTGATTACAACATTACTTTAATTCAACGTAAGACAGTATCAATAATGATGATATGTAGCCGTGGAATTAATTTGAGAATTGTTTACCGAGGCTTGAATCTACATAGCCAAAGTGTTTGTGTTTACTAGTACATGTATTCATAATCGAAAGGTCGCTCTGATGTGACCCCGAATGGGATGTTAGATGTTTGAGAAGCGGTAGCGGATTTGGAACATTTAAATAAATTTTAATTAGATTGAAATACATGTTTCAAAATTCAAACATGAGATTTCTTCAGTTTGAAAGACAGGACGTGCATTTTTAAAACTTCTCTCTTGGTGGCATCCAATCGTTCTCTGGATGAAAACAATTATGTTGATGTTGAAAATTTAATTGTCTTTCATGCTCTATTGAATCTGAAATTAGGTAATTGTAAAGCCTACTATAGCAAACAACTAAAAAAATGACAAGTTAAATTCTTTAGATTAATGGATTTGGAGTAGTGTAGATCTACAGCTGGCTAGTCAGAGAAAAAAGGATGGCTGAGCAGAGACTTTGTAAATGAATTGATATCAGAGAGCTCCAGATGTGTAGGCTCACTGCGGGTGTAACCGGTCAATTAGGGATGCTTACTTCTTCTAGGCAACGGATCCCACCTCTTGAACTTTCAGGAGTCAGTTTTTCTTCTTAAATCGATCATTGATCATTCTGTATTTTGATACAGATACTTCCGTTTAGAAATATTATGAACTACTACTTCTACGGGAAGACTGGCGAGTAAACACGATTATCAAGCTTTATGAAATGTACTTTATTGACTTTTCAAACAAGTGAATGTTTGAATAAAGTAAATGGTATATGAGAACCATTTAAAAGAAGTCTTGCACAATATGTCTAGATAAGGACATATAATGTGTATTTGCCATATACTCTATATGCAATATTGTTCTCAAATACAACATGTGAAAAGGAAAGTTGTCTAATCAAGCAATACTAGTATTTAAAAATTCAAATGTACACTAAAAGTCAGTGTAACTTAAGAAGTTATCAGTGTCATTTTCTTCAATATGTCGGTTAAACAATATACACTGATTTTTTTCTATCAATGTGCCTCTAAACACCTGTATTTTAATTTAATTCTTCTCAAACGCTCAAAATAATAATCGACAAATTGGATCAATTCAAATTTAAAAAGTATTTTCACAGCTAATAATACATTCCCTAGGAATTGATCAAATTTTCAAAACTTATAAATAAGCATTAGTATATATTTTAAATTTTTGCTAATTGCCAAGATTTTTCATACCTCATTCTTCTGTGAATAATAATGTCGGTTGATTTTTAGAAGAGGATCACAATGCCGATTAAGATTAATATATATTTATCCATTTTTTTTCAAAATTAATTTTACTACTTTAAGTGCCCCATTATTTTTCTCAAAACTAAAAGTAAGTGATCCCTTATGATCGTTTGTAATATATTATCAAAGACGGGGTAGAGAAATTACCCCTGGAAGCAGATCTAGAGCTTTTATAATCTGTTTATTAGACAGAGAAGAAAAGAGAAGAAAACAAACGTTTCATTGTGGAGGTAATCCTATTGTTTCCATAAAAACGTTACAAAAAGTGTAAACCTTACAGATGTATTCGGTGTTTTTATAACAGCGTTTTTCAGGTATTACTTAACTTAATAAATGGTGTTTCTTAATACTTTGGCAAGGAAAATCAAACTTGATCGAGAGATTTGCTGATGTTTTTGCAGTCTGTAATAATTTCAACCTGCTGTATAATTAACCGTATCGTTCAACTTTCAAAAATAAACTAACAGTTGCTATAAATCGCGATCACACGATGTACATGTAATAAGGACCAAATTCTCAGTTCTTTGAAGTTAATATTGTTCTAAGTATTGTCAATGCTTTGGTAAATACTTAAATAAGAATTCGATATAATCGTTATAATAGCCACTCTTCATACACAGCATATTGTCAATCTCTCACCAGGGGGCGTATTACGCCAACAGTATACAAATCATAGGAAGCGCTTTGCTGAAGTTACCGTTGTCGATAGGTAGCGCCTTGTGGAAATTTCCGGTTTTGGTTGCAGAAGGATAAGGTTACGTGCCATAAAGCGATGTCGATAGGTAGCGCCTTATGGAAGTTTCCGGTTTTTTGGAGCCCATGCCATAAAGTGGTTAGCTAGGTAACCGCTTAAAAATTGGGACAATTTACATGAAAGCCGATATTGCCTGTCGGCGCACGAACAATATTCGGAATAATATACGCATATTAGTATTAGATTTGCTTTTATTTCTATGGAACTATGTAAAACATTAAAATCAAATTTAAATCAGTGAAACCAGAATCAAAATTTTTATATTAATAGTAAGAAACGGACAATTGGTGTCATGATTTTCAAAGTGTTGTTGGAATTAAGTGTGATGAAAATGACGTCGTCAAACGCGAAACTGGCGCATGGAGATGTAATAAATTTGTTTTGGATATGGTTTATATACATCAGAGACGGGAAAAAGGACAACAGAAGTAGATTCTAATAGAGAAGTTGTTATTAAATGGTGTGAGATTTAGCGATAGTTTTCCCTCTATACCGAAAAATAGTTACCGCAGGTAAGAGGTAGATTACTGGTTGTTAAACGCAGACAGTTGGGAACGTTCTGGACCACGAACGACGTCAAACAATGTGCATTCTCTGCTGCCTTCAGTGAAGGGTGATCTTTCGACTAAATTTCGACTGAAATTTGAATCTGCTAAAATAAAAAAAGGGCAGTAGTGAAATCAAATAAGTCCCTTAGTCAAGAGTGTTTTTTTCACTTTAAAAAATATTGGATGTTAACGGACGAGTGTGAAGCAGAAAAAGAGACCATGACGTTAAATAAGAGACGTAAATTACGCTTGCTTTCGTGCACCGATGTACACATATATACTTTTATTATATTGTCACATTTTTCTAATTAAATGTGATATCATCATGATACTTGAAATGCATGATCATGAATTGTTATTTTCAGCTCTGACAAGGGAAGAAATTTAATTTAGCAAAGAGAAACTAAACTGTGTTCCCTGTCTACGACTTTTTGGGACAACAAGTCAAAATATATTTTGTACTGTTTCATGTGATGTAACATCAGGTCCTTTTGAACACCAACAAATGAAAATTAGATTAAGCTCCGCCCATTCTCTGAAGTAAGCGGTCCAACATCTCATCGATCGGTCTAACATCTCACCCAGCGGTCCAACATTGATTTTGTTATGCCCGCTCATCAAAACATTAGAAATGCTATACTTTTTTCCGTGTAGATTTGTATACGAACAAATTCATAAACTTAAATTATAACAATGTCATACATTTTGGAATTTGTACGCAAGTTAGAGGCAGCAGAATCAATCAAAATTACTTGACTTAAAAAATGAATTTTAATTAGTCCCCCTTTTCTTATGACATCAGTAAAACCTTTTCTCATGACGTCAGTAAGACCTAGTCGCTACATTCCGTACAAAAACACATCCTACGGTCATGTCTTTTGCAGCGTTATTAAGAAATATCATTATTTTGACTAAAATCTTGCATAAATATATGATGTTCAAACAAGATATAATTTGTCTTTTGACATCCTGTTGCATGTTTGCAAGGCTTTAGCATGTTTCATGTATGTAATTTATTGTCGTCCATTGACATTTCAATTTTACTACAGAGAGAGAGAGAGAGAGAGAGAGAGAGAGAGAGAGAGAGAGAGAGAGAGAGAGAGAGAGGGGGGAGGGGGTTCTGTGATCGGGTAATTATAATTTAATTATATAATGTGAATATAGACGCTGTAAAACATTTATAATTGAACAAATTTCTAATACAATAATATCGCTGATTTGTTTTCCAATTAAAAAAAAAAAAGCCATGATCAGATTATGCTATCGGTACTCGGTTTCACGCGCATTTAAAAGTAAAGTTGGATTCGATTGACCGCGGTGTGTGAAAGTGAACTGAACCTGCAAGTATATGATTTCATTTATTAATGGTGAATGAAATGATTCTATTGCTTCCTCGCTGTCCCTTTTCTCATTGGCTTTCTCTGCCTTGAGGACGCTATATCTCTCTTCGTATTCTTTTAAAAACAAAAGTCGTTATACATGTATATACACATAGCATTGTTACCTTATTAACGTATTAATTTTAAAAAGTCAGACATTAAATGCAAACATGTGCATATTGGTACATGCCGGTAAGTTTTGAGCCATTTTTGAAAGAATCACGTTTCTTGTGACAGCAAAAAACAATGATGTCGTCATACGCCCTCTATACTTTGCATAAGTTCTTGAGGTTCAGATTGCAGAAGCTTGCATTCAAATTCAAATCCATTATAATTCTTATTGTAAGAAGGTTCAAGTCAATGTAAATGGTTACGCCTTTTTGTTACTTTATTAATTATTCAATTTTAAAGATAATGAAACATAACATCATGTTTCATATATGTTTCAAATAAAAATTAGAAGATTTTTGTTTCTAACGTATTAATTTAAAATGAGTAATGATCATAGTTGGAAGAGAAAAATCTTAATTTCAACGGGGTTTTCATCAGGGTCATCCTGCTATGAAAAGCTCTCGTTTTCATTTGCTGCGCCTAATTAACGATTAGTTCAAATAGAGTAAACTATACCTCAGAATCAGATTTAGCTCATCTACAAACATAATCACATTTATATCCACAAAATACTAAATTAACTCAATAAAATACGGTTAAATTACACTTGATGTAATGTGTTATTTACATCAATCTTTTTGAAATTTATCAAGTGAACAAATTTAGACTTTCATTTTTCTGTTTAGCAAGGCAATTCATTTTACCAAAGGTAATTTGAAATTCTTTCATACCAGTCTTCATGTTTAAAAAATAAAATTCTAGTGTTATGAACCGTTTCGTATGACCTTTAAGCGCACCCTTGAGCATGAAATAGAGACTCTCGGTACATGAATTTTACAATTTGGTATAGGGCTCTCAAAATCCGAAAGCTGACTGCAGGTAGATATCCTGGGCAAAAATTTGAAATGTATATATGCATGTATTCTATAATATACATTCCATGTTAAACTTACTAATCCCTTCTATGATGCCAGACATCTCTACAAATGTACCACGGGTCATAGGTTTAACAAATCTGGTTGAAGGTTTATTGCACACTATATAATGGCAAATAGTTTTCTTGTTTTTTTTCCAATATGAAAAAAGATCTTCAAATTTTAAATGAAATTTTAAATACAACCAAATTAATTAACTTGCCTAAATCCCGGGTTTTTGCAAGTAGACTGTTTACGACTTTTATTATTATTATTCCTGCAAACGGATGTAAGTCCATTAAAAAATACAAAAATAGAATAAGAGTAAATAAAGACCTCCAAAACATCAGAGGTAGGATCAGGTGCCATGGAAGAGTGAGCATTCCCTGCCAACTGGTCACATCCGCCGTGTACTCCTTGTCATTATCGGGAAATAACGGAAAAATCCGTTGGCAATTCAGTGTATAGATAATGGACTAACAATTAGTATGAAAAACGTCAATCAGCATTTGACTCAATGATAAATTGTGTTTGTTGTCAACCTCATTGTATCGACCATAAAACTTACGAAAAGATGACATCAATTGCTGATATTCCTGATTTATAAACTTATATTTCAATAATTTACCTCGTTTGCGAAATTGCTCCTCCTAGAGAATGCTCTTACTTATCGAATCAATGGAGAGATATAAACTCCGGATGAAGGTAATGCAGGTATATTGCTGCACAAGGAAGGGAAGTGGGTGATAGAAAAGCCAAAGTCCTCACGTTTATCATCGATTTTGGTTGTTAGATTACCATTAACATCTTTTCTAAGTGGTGCATGATTTTTTTTTCGTTTTATAAAGCCTTTTCAAGGAGGTTCTCAATTAAAGGCGAGTTTGATGCCTGAGCATTTTGTTGCACTATGGTGGAATTAAATAATTGCATTCAGAATGTTCAACAGGAAAGAAAGAAGATCCTATATCATCCTTACATTTCCAGCCTCGGAATAGGGTTAGGTAGAGGAGGTTTATTTAGTTATTTAATTTGATTTTTTTTGCTTGTTATTTTAAAACATTGGCTTACCAAAAATGCATAATAACGGCTAACGGTCATTTGGAAAGGCTTCATTTAAGTGTTATATCGTCTTTTTGAAGTTAAAAGCATTATGACGCCTTCTGAATGAGCTTCACAAAATTTATTAATATGATAAGGTAGCGAAGAAAAATGTGGGTTTTCAATATCTACATGCAGTGACTGCCAAGCTATTGTGTAGAGGATTATTGTCAGGTTTCCAACTAAACTTAAGTTTTAATTGGTTTTTGTCCACGGCTTTTATCGATAAAGACCTTTCCAAACACACTATGAGTTTTTACCCCGTAACCTTTGATTTGACCTACTTTAAAAAAAGCCTTTCTTAAAATTGGTAACAATTTTTAAAAGAGAAAAAGATGAGAATTAATTTTCATATTACAAATTTATTGCATTTTAATTTGGACAAGTCCTTTCTTTAGTTTATCTTTGATTCAAATGCTGACGGACGTTTTTCATACTAATTGTAAGTCCATTATTTATAAATGGAATAAACGACGAGTTTTCCCGGTATTTCCCGATGACAAGGAACCCACGGCGGGTGTGACCGGTTGGCAGGAGATACTCACCGTCCCCATTGCACTTGATCCCACCTCTGATGTTTTGAAGGTTTGGTCAGTTTCCTCTGCTCCTATTTTGTATTGTTTTATGAACTTTTGATATTGAATACGGTTCGTTATCTCCGTATGTTTCATTTTATATCGTAACATTAATTTTGACCCTTTTGTTTGTATTTATTACAAGTTTATATTTGACACAATATGTCATAAATAATAACATCCATCCATTAAATTACCGAATGCGGGAGGGGGGAGCAATATTTTGAATTTGTTTTGTTTATTTAAAGTACTATTAACCTTTGAATTTTCTTTTCTTACAAAATTAACATGTGCACAATCAAAAAATAATGTCACAATCATACTCAAAGACAAATATATATATGTAGATCAAAAGAAGTAAAAATTACATAAAACGAGATATTTTGTGAATCTGGCTATTGATATTCCACACCAATCATTCTTTAAATAGGAATGTTTATTTCTTTATACTCATGACTTTTATTGATATGCGAAACATACAATGTGCTTTTGGCGCAAAAGGCGCGCTGTAATCAACGAGGGCAGCGACGCTATATAGAGATATATCGGGTAAGATTTTATTATCTAAAAAAACTCTCGTATTGTATAGCTTGTCCAAACATGTTCATACATGCTTATGCATGCAAGACTGCCCTTAACATTTAAATTATTGGTTGATGCATTCACATTCACATGTACATATGTTGCATTTATATACAAATTTATGCATCCCATCCCAAATGTATTCTTCAAGAGCATAATTTCCTTTGTTTGTTGTACATGTAAGAAAATATATCTCTTCGTGAATTTCTAAGCAGTAACTTCTAACTAAAATATTTACATGAACAAGAAGGTTACTTGCGTGGTACCATTTTGAAAATAAATAACTTTTTTTAAAATTCCAGACATAACAGTTTAATGTAAAAGAATCAATAGACGATGACCTAGTTTATAATTATCTTAGTTGTATCTAAATAATGAATGACAACGTGGTTTTAAATAATGATTAACTTTTAAAAATAAATATACTTAAAAAAAATTGTTATACATTTTTTTAAAGGCTGGACATCCCTTCATTTAATTTGTATTCAAGTTCGAATTCAAAAAAAAAAAATATGGAATACCGTTCTTGCGAAACAAAATGAAAAACATTGAACTAAAAAAGAGAAAAGAAAAAAAGTAAACCTTGAACTAAAATAAAGACAGAATAAAGCAATTTTCAACAAAAAAATAAAATGTCCGATTAAGTATTTATGTATTTATATATAAAAATAATGTACTCAATCTATGCATTTCCGATGAATATTTCACTTTTTCCACGATCATGTAAAATACTCGGGGTTTTCTCAAATCCTCACTTTTCTTCACGCCAAAAATGAGATATAATTTATTTCATAATGTTTCAGCATTTCTACAGATGTTTCACTGTAGCATTCTCACTTGTCTGTAGATGTCATTTTATTTTGAAATAATTTAACATTTCACATTCAAACTATTTCAATGTCAAAACCATATATTTGTCACTGTTAAGGTAGTGTGAAGGCCTTCACAACAATCAAAGCATGTATGTTGTTTTTAATTTTATAGTCAGCTTCGGATAGGCTGGAGTAACTTCATGTTAATCTAATTGAAATGTTAATACATTGATTTATGTTACTTCTATTTCTCATGCCTGGGAATCAATGCATATATTTAAGAGGGATGACAACATGTTTTCATGTTGAATCACATCATTGTTCTTATAAGCATTCCAAACCAAGGTCTACAAGGACTTTATTATATAAATATTGCATGTAGTTGAGTGCAACATTGAATATTTTCACCCCAAGAAAACCATTGTCAACCGAGGCGCAGCCGAGGTTGACTATGGTTTTCGAGGTGTGAAATTTTTCAATGTTACACTCAACTACATGCAATATTTATTATATTATACTGAATGTTTTATACAAATACATATAACAGTGAACCGTGCGCGCATAAATTCTGCGCAGTCGCTATTTTTTTTTTAATATCACCCGTCGTCAAGCAATGTTGACTGTTGCTACGCTGGAGGGCGAGGCTTCATTATTCAGCGGGTAATAGTGTTTTTTAACAAATGTTTCTCGACCAATCAGATTCAGCTAATTTAAATGAAAGTATAATATAATAATATATTGCCTTTGTCAGCAATGTCTTAGCATTCGAACAGTTAGTTTGCTGTTAAAAAAGGTTTAATAGTTCCTTCATGTTTTGACTGAATGTTTATTTTGACGTCGACGGCACTTTATTTAAAAATCGTGTTTGTTGTTCAGTGCTTAGTATGATAAAACATATCATATGCGTGTTACATTTTTTTTCACTTATTTCAGTAATTACAGATATGCCTCAACAACCAGTAGTAAAAAGAAGCACTTACTGTCTCCTTATGGTAACTGCAAATTGACCACTATTGCATGTTAAGTTCGTGTTTGACCGATTCTAACTTCTAGACACTCTGTGCTTTTAAATTGTTTCAATGCTTGAACGCATTTGTAATATGTTTTATGGTTTTCAGCGACACATGGCCTTGATATTGACCGTGTCTTTGAATTCCTTGAGAGGCTGTAAATGCTTTTCATTAAACAGTCATGTTTCTTTGGAATCATGAACATATGCTGCTTATATTTATAATGAGGCTTTAGAGTTGCCAAGAGAAAGAATGCATTTACATTGCATTTACATTAATATTACTTTTGAAAATATCTAGTAAATTAAAAAAATATATTATACCTTTCGTACTTGCACTCCTTTATGATAAAAAGGTTCTAATATGAAAAGGTTGGATATAATGATGTTTTACAGGAATGAACGTCAGAAGTGTTGTATATACCATATCATACCTAACAGTGGAAAACGTGAGATAATTTGCATAACGGGCGACGTTATTGTTGTGTGCCTTATGTGCATAAGGCCCGACAGCTCCTGACCTTTCACTTGGCAAAATTAACAAATTTACATTGAGGTGTGAATATCAAGAAATCAACATATATAGCTTTTTAAGAGTTACCACAGAGAAAACAATTAGAATTGTAAGTATATGAGTATTATATCACGGAACGCTGCAAGAAAGCTAGCAATTTATACATGTTATTACAATAAAATGCACTTTCTACTTTTCTCGACGGAGCTACCTATTCGAAGACGGCCATCATTTATTTCGCCAAAAACTTCTGATCTTCATACACGTACCAATTTCGATTCATTGATTTTTATAGCTTGAAAGGGAATAATAATTTATTGCAAACATTAACACAAACCCCATCCAAAATTTAAACAAACAAACAACAGAATGAATATTGTAACAAGGAAATATCAGCCACCTTTCAAGTTTTTTGCGAAAAAAATTTAAAGTACCTAAGTTTACATTGTTTTAGATAATCTTTTCTCAAGGACACCAAGTATATTGTAAACAAATAAAATGCATTATCGTATTTAACAGTTAAAATAACATTCTTTTAAGCCAGTAAAATGCTATTTTTGCTTGAAGTTCAATTATGTGTATATCTCTCAGTTGCCTTAAGAAATCGCATCTTATATGTTTGTTTCTATCTGTGTAATTTATGTCACATGTGCTGCTATGACATTAAATATCTTGATGTATGTTATGTATTTTATTTTCATATATGTATGTACATGTATACCTTAAACTTATCAAGTCTATCAAAACCTCTAAAAAGCTTATGTTTATCTAACATCAACAAAGAAAATTTCCTGCAAAAAGTATTTTTTCACTTTTATTTCACAGGATTTGATGAGTTAATCAGAGAAACGTTTGGTCCCTTGTAATAATCTATATCCGTTGTACATGTAGCTCATGTGAATATTTATTATGCAATCCAATTCAACTCGTAAGCGAATTATTATCAACATTGCATGTATATCTAAACTTTTGTACGCAAAAGTTGTCGTCAGTGGGTTTAACAATCTAAGTCATGTCTCTCCATATTTTTTTCCAAAGTGACACAATTGTCATTAAATAAAAGAAGATGAAATATGCTAAATCATCAATTTTAAAACTTTATTTGCTTCGTGTGGATTCTGCAGAAATGTTTGGGCAAAGTTTGCTTTTTTTTTCTATGGATTTTCTTTCTTTCTTTCAGATGGGACATGTTGTCCTTTTAAAAAAAAAAACGACGTCTATGCTTACATTGGCGTATAAATTGGTACATTATATAATTGTACATAAAAAAATGTTAGCATCACTATTACACTGCTGGGCTAAGATCAGGGTGACATTTATATATGTAGCAGTGTACTATTTGCTTGAATAGTTAAAGTTCATTATAAAGCTTTTAATTGGCATCCTTTACCCTTTTATCATATCAATGAAAATAAGCCATTAGTGTTTTTTTTTTAATTGACCCACTTCTTGTTTTGTTGAACATTTTTCTTTTTTTTAGCTGTTTTGGATCGCTTTACATGACCGTAGCAAAACCTTTGGTCAAGGACTAGATATTGCATGCAATGATTCTCTAGCAACCGTAGAACCTAAGCAATGTCCAAGGAATAAAGCCGAGCGAGATGTTGCCGCAGCTAAGAAGAACTGCGGTAGTCTTAAAAACACTTGTAGATCTTTTGAATACCATTGCGTTATAAATGAATGGATGAATGGAACCATAGACGTATGTGCGCCATCAATGATTATACAAAGTAAGTTAATTAACCTAAACATCTACATGTATATTACACGAAGTTTGATGAATTAATGATATTTTTGCACTGTGTTGCATTTAGACAAAACGTGCACAGGGAGGTAAACACAATCTTAATGGATTTGTAAATAATGGCGCTTTGTTTTCTTTTATTTCCATGTGCATGTTTTTGCACTGTGAATTACCTTAAATGGGCCCATTTTTGACATTTAATTGAAATGTATAATATTTTTAGATGTCTTGAGGTGTGAGTTTCAAATTATATTTTTGAACGAACACTTTATGTTTATTAATTTTTTTTTTTATTTAATTGAGCTTGAACGTGTGGGAAGAATTTTTAGATAATTGTTCGTGTCTGTCACGATCGGACAAAGTGAAGGTTAGATACATGTAATTTGGTTGTTATTGCTAATTTGATGTACTAGGTGTTGGTTATCCGATATTTAACAGTTTCCTTTAGAGGGACACCTCTAATTCGACATAATGTTTTTTAAGCAAAATTAGATGAATACAGGATAAATGTATTTATACGCTTTTTAAGCTTCATAGTTGCTATATATAAACTTATCATTTGAAACCTCTCTACATTTAAGTTCACGTGATGATTCATTTACGTTAATTGTTTGCATTTTTTAGAGGGAAAATGTGCCGAATTCAGCACTGGATTTAAATCGATTCGCATAAATTTTCTCACTGACTGCAAAAAGTATGATCCTCCATGTCCAGAGTCTTACAACTCGACAGAGGCTTACAAGTGTAAGTACTGTAAACTTGACCCAATCATGTTTTCATCTTAAAAGTGTTTAGACACAAATTGGTGTGACGTAAATATTTTCTCAAATATTTTGTTTAATATCACGACTTATATATTGTAATAGCACTTCTCAGGAATTTTTATCACAAACTTATTCTATCTAGAACTATGAATTCCACGGACGCGTTGGATGTACACATACATGAAACAAATTGGAGATAACGAAGAGTATTCAAGAATAAAAGTCAATAAAACAATACAAAACAGGAGCAAAGGAAACACGGAATCCAAAACATCAGAGGTGGGATCAAATGCTATGGAGGAATAAGCATACCCTGCCGATCGGTCACACCCGTTGTGTGCTCCCTATCATGATCGGGAAATAACGGAAAAATCCATCCTAAATTCAGTGTTCACAATAATGGACTAATAATTTGTACGAAAAACGTCAGTCAGCATTTGTCTTTATGATAAACTGACCACCATATATGTCTTTTTTAAGTAAAATTTCAAAAAAGATACAGATGTGTCAGACTCTGTGGTATCTTATATCTTTAGCTCACCAGGATACATCGTATTGACATTAGAATGGAAATTACCATTGTTAATTGATAAAACGACATCAATACATGTATATCTAAATGTTGAAGGCCACAACAAGTGTTTCTTCTTTAACGCATAAAAGTTTGTAAAATTCTTCATATGAATGCAAAAATAGGTCTGCTAAAAAGGGGCCAATTGCTACCCATGGAAATTCTAATAGATCGTTGCAGACCTGGTCTCAAAAAACAAATAGATAATGTAAATCAAAAACTCGAGCATCTTTTTGATGTCAACTTCAGAGTACTTGTTTGTACAATTAAATTGTTTTTTAACAAAATATTTTGCAAATGACCAATGACAAGGTAAGTAAATTCACGAGTTCCATTTTTATTGAAAAAGCAGCTGTGAATGGACCTTGATTTATCGTTGGGAATGGTTGTGTATCAAGTTGAAAGGTCGCAAAATTTTAAAATCTTTTCGTGTCAAATTGGCCAAAAGTTCCTTGGATTTTTTCAATTAATTTCCACACCTGATTTACACTTCTTCTTGAATTTATTGTTGCACACTTCTCTTGACATTTCTCCTTCGTGAGGAGTTAAGAAGGTGAATTTTAACTTTATTCTTAATATTTAAGAAAAGAAGCGATTCTGTTGTCTATGAATAAAAAATATCACAATCTTTAATCCAGAAAATTCAAAGAAATGTTCGAAATCAAAAACCCCTCACTATCAACAGCCCGTGCTCAGTGTTGTTTGCAAGGTTTTACATATTGAACACATCCATGAAACGTAAACTGTTTCGTTAAATAGGGCACGAGCTCTGTTCTTTTTAATGTTTACGATTAGCTGTATTTAAATAAGAAATAAACATAATTGTGATATCTTTTCTTACCTTTTTTTAATTCAAACTTGAAAATTGGCAATTTTTAATATTTTTAAGGGATTTTCAGCCATAATAGACCGAAAAGAGTATTTCTGTTGCCAAGGAAACCAGACGCTGATTTGATAAAAAATTAATTTATTTTAGGAAGTCACTAAGCATACTCTACCAGCATGCAAAGTTTTAAAAAAAATCTGAGACACCTTAAATTCTTACGTGTGCTTAATTGTTAAAGTCTGAGCAAGGACAAGAATATATAGTTGTAATATTTTTCATTACCACTTTTCTGAAAGATTTAGAATAAAATCCAAATTCTTTGTGAAAATACAAGGATGTGCCAATCAAACGAAGTCAGAAAATTAAAGTTTCAATGACTTGGAGATTATATAAGCTGTTTATTATATTTTAGCATGAAATGCTTTAGCATCATATAAGTCATGAAGGATATGGAGATAACGAACAGTATTCAATATCAAAGTCCATAAAACAATATAAAATATAAGCAGAGCAAACACCGACCTCCGAAACATCAAAGGTGGGATCAGGTGCCATGGAGAAGTGAACATCCCCTGCTAACTGGTCACACCCGCTGTGTGCTCCTTGTCATGATCAGGTAATAACTAAAAAATCCGTTGTCAATTCAGTGTATAAATAATGGACTAACAATTAGTGTAAAAAACGACAGTCAACATTTGACTCAATGATAATGATTTACGAAATGATGACTTTAAACGAGTCTGCTGATATTCTTGTTTAATCAACTTGCTTGTCAATAATTTACCTCGTTTTAGAAATTGTTCACACGTAGACATGGTCTCGCATATCGAATTAACAATATATATACTCCGTATACAGGTGATGAATTGCTGCTGTAAAGTAAGGGAAGTTTTAGAAAAGTTAAAGTCATCATGTTTATCATATAGCATTTGAGATTGCCATTAACGTCTTTTTAAATTAAAATATCCAAGTATGAAACATGTGTCAGACTATGTGGTATTGTTTTTTATCTCAAGCTCATTAGGATATATCATATCGACGTAGGAATGGAAATTACCATTGTTAATTGACAATACGTCGTCGATATATCTAAAAGTCGAGTTGAAGGCCACAGCAAGTGTTTTCTTCTTTTCACGCATAAGATTTTGCAAAAATTCTGCTTCATATGAATATAAAAATAAGTCTGCTAATAACGGACCGCAATTTGTACCCACGGGAATTCCAATAGATTGTTGGAATACCTGGTTCCAGAAATTTAAAGTTTCAATAAATTACAGATGAAATAAGCTGTTTATTATATTTTAGTATGAAATGCTTTAGCAAGATATAAGGCATGAAATTAAACAGAACGTTTGAAAAAATTAAACTTCAAATTTGTGTTCAAGCACTTTTAAAGGTGACCTTGTCTGTTCTGATCACACTCTTGCAGTAAATCCACTTTAAAGAAATTAACCCGAAATTTTAATGGATTATGAATTTTCAGAAAATAATTTTTATTTTATTTTTACATGAAAGAAAAGATACTTATTTACTCCCTTAGTGTATATTAATTTAAATAAGCTGATGTAAAAAGTTAACAGGATGTTTATAGAGAAATGAAATGTGCGCTTGTATTAATCTAAATAACAGTGATTAATCTCGTCTGATCTCAGGATGATTCTGAAAAAAAAACCCAATACACGTACATACATGTATCTGAAATTGCTATAAATGCAACAATTTTATACCCTTTTATTCAATTTCAGATGATGGGTGCTATGATATGGCAATATTAACGCCACTCCCGACTACCACGTTTCAAATGACAACGGCAAGTGGTGCAACGGTTATGGAGAACTCATCTCTAACGACAGTTAGAGGGTAATGTTCCTTTACATTGAACATACATTTAGGTATTAAATTGCAGATGTTTTAACTAGAGCTTATGTGTTTATGCACGGGGCCCTAGAATTGATATCTGAATCAATTGTTCATGTATATTGAGGAACTTATCACGATAATTGCTAAAATTTCAAACAAAACTTAATCTGAATAAATAAATTTACAAAAAGTAAATATGAATATTGATTTTGACTTTGGCTATTGATTAATTAAAACACGGCTATAACTTTTCAACCATCTTCCTCGTTTATTGAAATATCTCAAGCAAGTTTTGGAAGTTAGGCGAAAGTTTTTATTTATTTTTTTTTTGAAACGTTTTTTGAACAAAAATATGCTTGGGCAGAAAAATAAAAAAAAAATAATTTGGAACCTTGACATAATTATTTTTTTCTCGAGTAGCATTGAAATATATTCAAATAAAAAAAAATAAACACATACGATTTTTCAACATTGATATTTTTTCTTACCATTTGGTTTTTTGTCAACAAAAAAGAATCACGTGTCAAATGACCCAAGAACAGAAATGGGAGTATCAGAGGCTCTGTTTCTGTTGATGGTTTTCATTTTTCTGACTTACAAGTCCGAGTTTCCATATAATAGACACATTGCACTGGGACAAATATGGGTAAAATTAAGTAAATTGGCTATTCTTAGGTCAGCCTTTCCACTTATGAAAAAGTTTTTTGAAACTCCAAAAGTGTTGGGGTGCTTTCACAATTTAGATACGTGAGTCCAAGGACCAACCAAGGCCCGAAAATTAAGGAGACATTTCTCCCTCAAAAAAAATTAGGGAGAAGTTTTGAATTTACAGAGACTTCTTGGCGCGCGTATGTGGCACACATTGATAAATCGTTATAAAACTATATTCCATTGTTTATAACTTACATACATTTCAATAATTTTTTCTGTGTAAACATTGTATTTAAAATGATTAAACAAGAGAAAAAGAATCTTAAAAGATATTTCCCCCAATTACAAGGTATATAAATATCTAGAAAAAAAAAATAAAACCACATTGACATTAAATAAAATTTACTGCTACTACTATTAAAATGTAAAAGTTTCTTAGATTAATTGTTTATCAAACATTTTTTTTCATTTCTTACATAGTGGCACAAAATTAATCTTAAACTTCTAAAATTTCTCTTCTCATTAGATTTCCAGGCTTCTGACATAGTCATAATTTTGTTAATTTCTCTTCAAACTTCGTTTTCAATATAAAATTCTTCTTTTGATAAAAGTTTTGATGCACATATGCATGCCGATTGAACTACTTATGTTTATCGGATCCGATGCATGACTTCTTAGGAAGTTAATAACTTCACAATTTAGCAGTAAAAATATGTCTGTATCCACAGCATGAATTAATTATTTGACAATAAAAAGATCTAAAATCTTCTCCAACATCTTTGGCATGACATCGATAGCTGTCCAGCTGTTTTGCGTCTTGTTGTGTATAACTTGTAACGATGGACTTTTTCATACCCGGAAGTGTAAAATCTAGAGGAGTTCCGACGGTGTATTTGATGCATTGGTCATTAGTATGTAGAAACAGCCCTAGGTTGGTCCTGACAATCTGTATTTGTGGAGGTCATTTGAATGTTTAAGATGTGGTGAACATTATAAAAACAGTCGTTTGGTCGAGAAAATTTCGGATGAGTTTCGGGAGTCAGACACATTATTTTTATTTTTGTAAATAGGGAAAAATAGGGTCGGCGGAATCGTAAACCAAGAGAAAAAAAACTTCGGCCTTAGCATACGTCTAAAATGTCAAGTTGAAACGTGCAAAATCTTATCTTCAGCCTTATCTTGGGATATATTGAACGTACCTCTTCTTGTATTTTTCTCTGTAGATGACTTATCATTACAACGACTTTTAGGAAGAATGTAAAGCAAAAAGTAATACACAACAGTTTTGAATATATTAGAAAGAATACTAATAGTATATTCTTAAAATTTATATTTTCTATCTTTGTAGGGGAAATGATATACCCAAGGAAAGTGAAGCCAATGTTTCGATTATTTTAATTGTAGTAGTCATAGTGATTTTTGTAATTGTTGTGATCATAGCATCAGTCATTATATTTAAGATGAAAAGGCGCAGACGGTCTTCATGTAAGTTATATGTATATTTGTTTCGGACTGTAATCCTAATTTAATTTTATCAATTTCAAAGAAAAAAAAATATTTTAACTTCTTTGATTGGTTACGATTTTTTGTTTACTTATTAGATGGAGATGCCAACGAATCTGAGGAAGAAAGAGAAGCTTTATAAAATTATAAGTGATAAAATCTCCGCTTGCAAGGTTGATAGAGGAATGACAAGCTAGTGTACACCAGTGTTTCACAATATCAGTTGTTGTATAGTAAGCCTTCCGCTTAGCAAATCTTGCCCGAAGTGTTTTGGTATCTAGATATTAAAATAACAATAAGAATTAATCTTATATATTTAACATCCCCAAAAAGAGTTATCTACGTGAACAATATGTCAGATAAATATTTCCAAAAGAATAATTCTTTCCAAAGTAAACATTCCCGGCGTATAACATCAAAATCACCCCCGATGTTTTAATGTAAAAATGATACAATTTCTGAGAACATGAAAATAATTAATTGATAATCAATGTAATACAACAATACTTTTATGATGGAAATCCGCTGTATTAAATGCCGTTCAAATTAATTCTAAATTGATTTTTATAGATTCGAAACGAGGGTTTTGTATCAGAATTAATACCATATATCATATTTTGTATGATCCAAATCCATGATACCAGTATCCTTTGTCTTAGAACCGACCCCTTTTCATTTTTATTTCATACTTAACCATATTTTAATACGTTTTTCTCTATCTATATACTTTTTTTCACAACCAAGTATGTGTTCATCGATTTTACTAGTGCGTCTTGGTTTTACAAATATGTGCTCAGTGAATGCCAAACGTGTTCAATAGATTTTTATTCTATTTATGAAAATATATTTTACTCAATTACTTAACCGAAAGATCGTTTCTTTCTGAAGGAATTCATTCGACATGTGCACTATTATACTCCAACAATTATTTTTTCAACACAAATAAGTTATGATTTCAACTAATTCACTGTTTGATTAAATAGACATTTGCATTTAAAGATATGATTTTCAATGCATACAAACACCAGGAAAGTGAGAGAGACTGCAATTTTCATTTTAAACATTATGTATTTAATTAGCTTGCTGCAGCGAGATTCACATTTCTTGTCCGGATCATAGCATTGTCTGTAGGCATTATGTTATTATTGCTCAAACATATTTTCAATTGGTATTGAATGTACAAATGTACTTTATTTTACACTGGAGTATATATTCATTTATTGCGCTATTATTCAAGACCAAAGTTTTTGAGTGAATTAACTGATAGTGCATTTATTAAACAGTGAGGATAGATTTTCCCATAGGCTGACAGACATTTGTAGTTGCATTACTCAATTTGTTTTTAAAAACCGTTGCAGTTATGAGACTATATCTTTCAAAAGCTAATGATTCATTGCTTAAATATGCTTAAATTTTGCTTTTTATTACATGTTACACTTAAAATCTACAATTGTTAACCATGTGTTTATGATAGGATAACTGGGATGTAATTTACTTTTTCCTCTTACATGTTTTTGATAAAAGTATGATTTTTTTCCATGTAATTTCACATTTCATTTTCTATTCAGGATATGCCTCAGAATGAATATTAAGTCTAGGTACAAGTGTTCATTTTACATAAGGAGGTAAAACTGCATTAACAGTACTATTGTGCACTTAAGTATTCCATTATACTTTTTTAGAAATATTTAAATTTTTCAGCAAAAAGTTTTTTGTAGCAAAAAGTATGTTTTGTTATGCAATTTTTGCATTATTACACTGCCATAACATTTTTTAAAAATCCGTCACTTTACGGACATAAAATTTTTATAGATTGTTTTTCCTTTGTATGCTTTTTTTTACAACCAAGCACCGGTATGTGTTCAGCGGTTATACTATGTGCGCTTTGGTTTTACAAATATGTGTTCAGTGGATTCCAAACATGTGTTCAATAGATTTTTATTCTATTTATGAAAATATATTTTTCACAATTATTTAACTCAAAGATTGTTTATTCGACTTGTACAATAGTACACTTTAACAATAATTTCTTTCAACACAAATATGTTATTGATAGGCAGACAGACATTTGTAATTGCAATGCGCGTTACTCAGTTTGTTTTTAAATACCATTGCAGTTATGAGGCTGTATCTTTCAAAAGCTAATGATTCATTGCTTAAATATGCTTAAATTTTGCTTTTGTTACATGTAACACTTAAAATCTACATGTATCTATTATGACCCAAGCTAATTTTGTTCTTGCTTAATATTTGTTAATGATAGGATAACTGGGATGTAGTTTACATGTACTTTTTCCCTTTACATGTTTTTAATAAAAGTCTGATTTTTTTCCCACGTAATTTCACATTTCATTTTCTATTGAGGATATGCCTCAAAATGAAGATTAAGGACAGATGATACAAACAAAAAATGCATGCCTCGGTTGGTATATATTTTTTGGCCTAATTTCATTAAAAATTATGCAAATAATAAATTTCTAGAATATAAAGAATTTGTAAACCTTCTGTGATGTTCCAAATTCAGCCTCTCTGAAACCAGCCTTATTAATCAACACAAATATTTTTCACTTCAAATCTCATTTTTTTGTGGAAATTTGAATAAAAAATTAAAAACTACGCGGTGAAAGTTATTCATTCTACTCAGGTTGTATTTTATATTTATATATTTATTTTATTTTTTTATCTAAGTAATTAATAAATTAAATATTTTAATTTTCCACGTGGAATGATACATGAATATTTAGGTATTTATTTTCTTTAGTTCTTTATACCAGTACTTAAAGTCCATGGGAAAATAAATTGGGTAAAAACTCAGTCAATGCGTAAAAAAAAGAAATCATTAATTGGTATTTTTATTGACGAAAAGAGGAGAGAAGAAAAATAGTTGGTATTTGACAATTATTGTAACATTTCATCATCTCAAGATACTAACAGTACAACAATATTTACGTACGCATTATTCAATGATTTTGTTTCCATTTTCTCAATTTACGTGTTCCTTTAACTTACTCAAAATTCACATCAAAATTACTGATTTTTTTTAATTGGGCATAAAAAAAATTACATGTACATGTGCATATTCCTGTATATTTTTTGAAAAAAAATATAGCCGCAGGTTTATAGAAAACAATTCGAATACGGGATTGGGAGGACGACTCAGAGAAATTTAAGAAAAAGTCTTCAGGCTTTATTATTAAAATCTAGTCTAATGATGGGAGTTAATACAGTTAAGATCTCTCTCTCTCTCTCTCTCTCTCTCTCTCTCTCTGTCTAGATGTTTCCTGTATATATTTATATTCAAATATTTAGAAATATTTTTTACATATAATTAATTTTTTTTTTATTAATGTGTGTGTGAAGAAAAAAAAAAGGGGGGGGTATTATCATATTCTAAGCGGGCAGGGAGAACAATATTATTTGTCATTTTATTTTGTTTTTTTTTTCACTATGAGTAAAATCATAATCGCTCCGTAATTCTGAGCGTGAAAAAGATCTGATATAATTTTGTTTTAAATATCCGATAAATATTTATAACGAACTTTTAATCTGTAACTACTATAAATGAAATCTAAATATATAAATTGTACAAAAGGCAAATGTAATTTATAGATGCGATATCATAATTCACGTGTTTAATAAAGATTTAAACTACGATTCTGCAAAACTTAAGGAATAACAAATATGATTTTAAAGCATACAACACATGAATTCCAAAGGTATTTTGTTCAGAAATAAGGCAAAAGTGAGTTTCACTTGTACACCATACATTGAAAATCAATTGAACACCTTTTTCTTTTTTTTCACGTTAAAACTAAAGAAAAAAATAAATGCCTAATAACCCGCTGTCAATTAAGAAATAAGGTATTATTTTTTTGAGTGTTATTGGGATGTAAAACGGGTTGGTCACGTGATCAAATCCCATAAAGCCCGAAGGGCTTTATGGAAGATTTGATCATGTGCCAACCCGTTTTACATCCCAATAACACTCAAAAAAATGATACCTTATTACTTATATTTACATTTGTGACTTATTCATACTTTAAACTTGTCTGATTGTGACTTTTAACGTGTGAAATGCATTATTTTTCAAACCCAACGGCATGCATGTAATCCACTGACCGCGAGTCGACCCTTTATGACGTCACAGAGAAATTACGTCGAACGTTTATACATACGAACATCTATGACCTCTTGACCCCGTACCTGTATTTACACAGTTATAAAAACGCTTGCTTTCAGTAGTGTTATATAAAGGAAAACATTTGCAAATGTAAATATATAACTTTGAATTTCTCGGGATCGAAATTCCGAGATCGGAGAAATCAAGGAAATTTAATCAATTATACATGTAAACCTACGTCAAATGTACAGTTATAATTAATCAAAGTATAAGTAATAATTACATGTAATCAATATTCCCAATAACGTTTACTGTTTACATGTACAGTGTACATACATGTATATCGATCGCCGCATAAACAACAATGATCGATCCACAATCCCATTACCGTATCGGAATATGAAAGGGGCGGAGTTTAGTGGCGGAGAGATTAAAGCGGGGTCCGCTTCACGCATCAGTACGTAAAGCGGTCCCAGAAAGCGAACGCTGGGTTCGCTCTAGCGGACCCAGAGCTGACCCCGAGCGAACCCGGAGCGACCCCAAAGCGCACCCAGAGCGGTCCCAAAATTTCTGAAAGCGAACCCGAAGCGGACTCCGAGAGAACCCGGGAAGCGAACCCGGGGTCCGCTTCGGGTTCGCTCTGGTGTTAGGTTGTGTGCGGTCGGTACTGTACAAGTGTTCATTTTACATAAGGTGGTTAAAATGCAGAAACAGTACTATTGTGTACTGAAGGGGGGACCTATGTCATTCTACGTCATAACAGCGTTATTTGACGTCACAATAGCGACGTTTCTTTTATACCTGCTGACTTTCGCTAAGTTTTGTGATTTAGGCCTAACATTGTAAATAGTCAATAACATACACAAGTTTTCAAAAGAAAATTTAACCAATATTAACAATTGTCATAGTTTTTCGTTAATTTAAAGAGTTTAATAATACTAGAATTCTCTTCCATTGGTTGATAGTTCGTAGTAATTTCAGTTGTGAAAAGATTACGTCTATAATATGATGACATAAGTGCAAAAAGAAAAGATAAAATTCGGCAAAGAAAACGGCTTAAATCAGGAAAAAAATATGTTTACTAGTAATTTCAGCATTACATTAATTGTTTTTTATTTTTGATAAAAATGAAAACAAGATTTAAAAAAAAATGTACTCGCGCCTATATTGTTTTAAAATTGATCAGTAGATATAAGTATTGGCTGTTGACGGGGAAAGGGGTGGGGCCATGTACAGAACGATCGGAATCCAAAAAAAAAAAAAGATTATATTAGTGTTAGTTATTACCAATCAAATTAGCATACTTTTTTCCGAAAAATACTTTAATATTCAAATGTTAGTCAGTGCTTACTTACCTTTGTCTAAGTGCAGAAAGGTCAATATTTATGACAAAAAAGTATGAAAATTAAAGAAAACCTCATATTACTCTTTTATTATATCACAACGGTATAGTTTTTTCCTTACAAAAATAAAAAAAAACAGAATTCATTTCTTTAAAATTTATGAATTATAATTTTTTGCACACAAAGACTTTTTAAGATATTGCCTATCATGCGTGACGGAATTGTTAAAAATACGACAGAAAATGGGGGATGACGTCGCGCACGGTATTGGGGTCGTTTTTGTAACGTCAAAAACGTCAAAATAACGTTATTTTAAAACGCTAAATATTGACGTTAAAGACTTTAGTATTTTATGACTTTAATTTATACAAAACACAATATACATGAAATCAGTTTATTGAGTTTAAATTTTTCTGCTACATGTATCATGTATTTTACAACTTTTATACATGTATTGTCAGTATCATTATAAAATACAAAATCAGACGCAAAGTAATTTTCCTTTACATTGTTTCTTCTAAACATCTTATGCCCTGTTCACACTTAGAGTTTAATTCGAATTAAACGTAAAGTTACTGCGAATTAGCTTCGCTTAGCGTTCAGATGGAGAATTTAATGCGAATTAGTTTAATTCGAATCAATTTACTGCGCATTAGATTACTTCGCATTAGCTCCGTGTGAACGCTAAGCGAAGCTAATTCGAATTAAATTTTGACGCATGCGTAAGGCCAGAATTAAGTCACAGGACACGTGTTGGTGGTTATATATAGGTATTTGTGCTATATTTAGTTCAAAAATTGAGGGAAAGTATGTTAATCTCTAAAATCAATGAATATCTGTAGCCACTATATGATGTATCAAAGGATGACTCTGCATACATGACGTGATTTACATATGACGTCATAATAGACTTACTGACGCCTGACTGAAGAAGAAAAAAATTAATTCGCATTAGTTTACTTCGCATGAGCTGTCGTGTGAACGCAATTTAATTCGCATTAATATGATTCGCATTACTTTACTTCGCATTAATTTACTGCGAATTAAACTCGTCGTGTGAACAGGGCATTAAAATTCGCTCATGAAGCGATTCCTGAATATCTATAACGCCATCATCATCAATTTCAAGTTCAGAACATATGTATATGACTGATTGTGCAGGCACTATAGCTGGTATCCTTTTTATTAGTTTCTGTTCCAAAGGATTTTCATTTTGAACACCAAAATAGTATCCATGTACTACTTTGCTTCCTTCCGGAAACGACATTCCCCACTTGTCGGTTACACATTTTCGCAAGACAACTGATTTTTTCGATGCTTTTAAGATGTAGTATGGATAATTTATATCATCTGCTTTCACAGCAAAAACTGTATCTGTAGAAATCAAATCGACAATATCTAAATCATCAGTCTCATCAGTTTCGCTTTCATCATTTTCATGGTCTGTTTGTTTTTTCATTGTTATTGTCGAAAACTGCCCAAGTTGATCATTGTTCAAACACTCACTGTAATCACCAACAACGCAGTTGTCGCAAGAATAACAAGATAATTTTCGAGTTACAAGTTTACCGTTTATTGATGAACAAATTTGATGAATTCTTCTATTGTCTTTGACTGGTTGGAAATACCTATCTCGGTCCCTGTCTACGGAGTTGATGTACCTAAATATCCGACGTGAACATTTAGATGTATCAGTTGTACGAGATAAATTACTTTGAGCAAACTCAAAGAAATCACGCGCACTTTGAATTACTTGAGACCCGCGAATAACGGATAAATCTGCTTGTTTTTTCACGTAACCCCCCGCAGCGTCTTGAGGCCCCCGTGCATGAGAGGTTTCAAAATAATTTCTGATTGCTTTTGAATATAAGTCAGAGCATGAATAGGCTATGTCTCCCATGCAATGGCGACTTTTATATTGGGCACTGCACCCGTCAGTGAATTCATGCATCACGGACACATCACATGATATAGATCGTAAATATTCCGAAAGTAATTTTTGGACATTATTTGTAGAGTGATGGTCATGCTTTTGGTCTGGACTTATAACAATGAAATGTTCAGTCACAATATTTGGATCGTTTTCTGAACTGTCTTTCCTGAAGGCCTCGGGCAACAGTTTCCCAGGTCTCCCCCACTACCTCGGGACAACATTTTGACTGTTTCACCGAGTAGTCATTGAATAAGTGTTTTATTACCTAACCTACTATATAATTAATTAAATTGGAATAAAAACACACAAACAATTCATAAAAAAAAGTTTTCACACCTGTTTATTCACATACTTGTCTATTAATTAGCTGAATACATAATATAAAGATTTAATTAATATATTTAATTTAAAGTAATACTTAATAAATTGATTGTTTGTGTGTTTTATTTAAATTTGATTTTAGCAGGTAAATAGTGATGTCGTGATCATCAAAACGCTTGAATATCACGATGACGCTTTAAACAGTCAACAGTTCATTCTGTGGCCCGGTCAACAGTTCACTGTTTTATGATCACGCAAAAACATAAAGTAAACCGCGAAACAGTTCAAAATGCCTAATTATAATTTATATAGTAGGTTAGGTAATAAAACAGAATGTCGATGAACAATCGTTTTTGAAAATAGGACGACTGAATCTCGCACTTTTCTGTGCATCTATAATTTTCTGAAAAGTCGTGAATAGCCACACAGTGACCAAAGGGTAAATTATTTACCAAGGATTTCATTTGCTTTGACTGCCAATATGCACGGTACTGATGCGCAGGAAATGTTTCCATTATTTGTTTGAAGTATTGAAACATCTCGTCCGGTGATGTTAACTTTTTTACGAGAACTAGTTTTTTGATAATCTTTTCTCCTTTTACTTTCACATCTTTGTACTCATACCTTTCCCACGATACCTGAGTATCACTATGATCTAACTCCTCTGGTAGAAAAAATAATTTTTCAACGCCACATCCATCGCATTCGCGATTTAAACACGACATTTTATGCTGATGGGTATTAGCTGATTTGGGACATAAAGTATCATATACCAACTCGGACAATGATGTGTATACTTTAACTTGACTATTACATGTATCTTGTCCTGCCAACACTTTTTTGCGAAACTACATACAGTTTTAAAATAAAGAGCGCATTTCAACATGTTGACGGCAACAGCAAGTTAATTTATCTTTGAATCGCGCTGTGCGTACGAAGTAGGGTTTGCATTTTTCAAATGCCCTTTGTCCTATCTTAATATCAGGATATATTTGTTGGAAGTCTTGAAAAACTTCAGTCTGAGTCTTCTCTAATATATGGCACGGGTGTGACGAATATAGTCTCGGACCAAGTCGAACTCTCTTAATGTCGTTCTTATTATTCGTCGGCCTACTATTACTTTCCTGTAGCCAGAAGTTAAAGACAATTTTTTTGGTTTCCTCGGGTAAGGAATCAGATCTTGTTTTTCGAGCGGTATAATGTTCAGAGTGTAACACTTGTGCTCTTGTCCTTTGACCTTTAAGTATCGTTTTGGTTTTGACGCCTAGCTTGTCTGCTAGATTTTTAACAGCTCCTTTTTTTATTTGACAAATTTTGTCCATTTACAGCAGATGTCAGAATTTTCAAACTCGCGGTTGCATCTTTATTTCTTTTTTGTTTTACGGTAGAGATGATTTCTTTAACATTTTCCAGGGCAGATTTCTCTAAACTGTCGCTGAATGATGAGTGAAAGTTTTCAACCGCAGGTGACTTTGTCACTCTTTTTTTATCTATATAAGCGGAAAGTACAGCTGCACGTTTGCTCGAATTTTTTGGAAAAGCTTCCTTAAGTCTTTTTATTGTTCTAAAAATAGATAAGGTATATATTTGCAAACAGAAAACCACAATTAATGTCTAATAATTTAATTATGACCTCTTTTAGTAGGGCTAATATTAACAATTTTCAAAATAAATATATGTCATTAAAGTATAATATTTACACTTGTACATATCTGAGGTCGTGGATACTTGCGGGAAGGGGGCAAGCAGGGACCGAAGCCCCCCCCCCCCCCCCCCCCCCCAGGTATTGATAATTCCTTTTGCACAAGTATATACATGTATCCTTATTCAAAATCTTTGCAAAAAACTTTATTTTTAAAATCGTTTTATTTTTTGAACTAAAAATTTGCGTAAAAAAAATTTTGTATGTTAAAAATGAACCCTATTTCCCTTCTGTATAACATTATCAATTGCAATTGATTTAAAATAGTTTTGAATTCATACCTAGCCTTTTCCATCCTGTTAGAAAAAAATAGTTCTTCGTCAATAGGAGCATCGTCTAGTCTTGTCCGTTGTCTGTACATTTTCATATATTCTCTTCTCTTTCGTTTTATTTCTTTTTCTTTTACCTTTTCTTGCTTTTTTCTTTCATTGTATGCTCTTTGTTTATAGCACTTGCAGTCTTACTATAGGTTTTGGTAGATTTGGGACTTTTTCTGTATTGGTGTATTTTATAACTCCTACGTTTCTGTTTTCTTCTTTTCTCTTTTTTCTTATCTTTATTAATTTTTATTCTTTCTGTTGACGAAAGGGTTGAATTCGTTTCCTTGAAAGGGCAAATGCGCTAAAAATTATTTTTGACGTTATATTCTACTTTGCTTAAAAAACGTTAAAAATGAATGCGTAACAAAACAGACTAGGCATCGTAATTTTGGTCTCTTTTTTTCGCATGAATTCTATTTATCTTGAATTTTTAATCATGTATTTTTGTTAGCTTGCACATTTTGAAAATGAGATTGTAGGTATTAAAAGTTATCTATTAAGAAAATTATAATGCCTTTTCTATGGGGTATATTCTTGTAAACTATTAAAATAACGTAATTTGTACCAAAGTAACAAAACTGACTAGACATCAAAATCAGTTGACCAATATCATAAAATAAGGACATGTGTATTTTGAAAGAATCATTTGTTCTCTTGAATGTTTGCACATTCCATATTTCACTTAAATTTTATTTTTTTTTAATGAAAGATAGTCAAAATACCTTACCAAATATTCCATTTTGTCTGGTTTGTCTTTAAATCACATCATGTTACAAAATTTGACCGCTTCTACGGACGCCCATAAACTGCGATTTTCTTATTTTATTGAAATGAAATTTAAATGACATCATCATATGACGTCATAGAAGCGATGTGCAAAATTTCGGGGAAATACGTGCAGACAAAATGCGAAAAATGACTAAAAGCTACAAGCGCTCTTCTTCAAGTGTTACAAATTACGCAATTAAGGCACCCAATACCGTGCGCGACGTCGGTTATACTTATATTGTGCCCCATTATAATTTTTCAAGCAATATGAATTGCAACGAATTTGCCATCATTTTGAAGATACAAGTCTTATATTTTAAAAACATGTTAATTTTCAATGTGTTTTGACATTTTTGGTTCTTTTTTAGCGCATTATTCTGTAGAAAAATAATGTATGTAAATAATCTATTTTTAACATTTCACACTGTTTAGGCACGTGCTCCTGTGTAAAAATTAGCATATAAAGGTATTATTTTTAATGCCTTGAAATTTAAAGCAAGTGGCCAGGAAAGAAATGTCAAAGTTTTGAAAATTTTACACAAAGACTCTCCGGACATAGGTCCCCCCTTATGTTTGCCATTAATACTTTTTATAAAATTTTCAGCCAGAAGTTTTTTGTGGCAAAAAGTCTGTTTTGTTATGTAATTTTGCATCCTTACACTGCCATAACATTTTTTTAGAAACCGTCATTTTACGGAAAAAACATTTTTATAGATTGCATTATTAACTGCCTTAGCATTTTTCCTATTTTGTATTTTGTCTTAGAGCTTTCTAAAATAAAACACGTGTTCAGTTTAACTAGAAAAGTATTATTTATTACCTTTTACACATCGCATAACTTGTCTTATACTTTTAAGCAATATGCATTCATATATTTTCGCATCCAATGAATCCACATGACAACCTCATTCTTTGAATGAATGAAAAAAATCTTTTCCCGGTTGAAATAAAACAAAATTATTTTATTAAGACTTTTTACTTCGTGATAAAAAAAACATTTATCCAGGGTTCTCCACAAGGGGTATTACCATGGCGCCCGCCACGGTTTAGTTTATGTGCGCCATGGTTAAACGAGCTGCGCAATGGCTGCCGCCATGATTAAATTTTTGCTTTTCAGTCCTGATGCCTACTTTTTTAATGACTTGAGTAGTTAAAGTAGGTCTACACTCGCACTACGTCATTTACGAATAGTAAAACCGGAACCACGCTTCTTTTTTCCGAGATGTGATTTTTGAACTATATTGGTTTGACTTTCACTTAGCGTTTTAAATATCCGGTAATGATTTTGTTCCAAGTCGCTCGCGTCAACAAACGTACAAACACTGATTCTACAGTTTAATTAATTAAAAAGAGAAGGCTGGGAACAACTTTCGGTTGACAGAAATAATTAGGTAAGAAAATGATATTTCTGTGAATGATGCATGTGTTATATGCTGTGCCGATAACACGGACCACGAACATGCTACATCAGAACATGTTTCAAACTGTCGAAGTCTAGGCGACTATTGTCGGCGGCCAAGTTAAAGTTACTACTAGTGATAATTCGGAAGAAAAGTAATGACTACGATTTGACTTAGACAATTTATGAATTTTACTAATTAAACATTACAAAATTAAATTTACTTTGAATGATAATTATTGTATAAAACCCATAACTCCCTCCCCCCCCCCCCCCCCCACCTGCTTACCCACGAATCACAATGCAAAAATTATCTTTTGAATTTAAGTATATGACAAAAGTTGATTCATTTGCAGCATACTTACTTTCTGTAACAAAATTATCCAGTTTGTTAGAATCAGTCAATCACTTTCATTTACATTGTCTCCAATTTACGGACAAGTGTGTTTTATCGTAAAATAAGATAAATTTGAGGAACAATAGGTATTGGGTGTGTATAATTATTGTTTTAAATATGTACAACTTTGTTAATACAAATATACACTCAAACATTAACAGCATTACAGGAAAATGTGGCAATATATTACTTCTGGAAGAAGGAAATTAGGGAGATACCTTTAGTGTAGAGCTCATACCACGAAAAGTAATGCGTCAACATATAATTTTTTTAAGCTTATTCTTTTTCTTAAATATTATTTAGTAAAAATAATGCAAATTTACGAAGTTTGAGTCCATAACTTTTTTTAAATGGTGGAGATTGAACAGTGAAGCATATTTTCTCATATTAAATTTTGATACGTTAGTCTAACAAAGTGCATCTATTTATAATAATTCATGCAAAACAATGATTATATATTGTTTACTAACATTTTACTACTTTATTTTGGGTATTAAAGTTGAATATTTAGACTTAAATTCATTTATATACAACGAAATCTAGGATACGTAAATTTTCAATATTTTACATTTCGGGGTATATACTCCGATAGGCAATAGCGGAAAAGTTAACATGTTGACATATATTTTTTCTTGCGTCTATCCATTGCTGTGATGTATGTCTATCTTATAAAAGTAGATTTTTTAAGATTGAGCCCATTTAGTGCCGAGTATAGAACTACCTTAATTGTGTTTATACTCTGACTGCCATGCACCTCCCATGCCTCGAACTTCGAGTTTAAGGAAAGCGGTGTATCAACCTCTAATGATAAAACACCGCCTAATGATACAAATATCATTAAGCGTTGCAATTGCAATCGCCGCTAAATCGCCGCTAAATGATGATTAATGAAACAAGCAAATATCGACATAGTCGACGACTAATGATACACAATATTGTATCATTAAGCATTGCAGCTGCAACCTTTAGTGATATAAAATTTAGAAATGGCTTGCAATATCCAAGAGAAACACACATCCACCTTTCCTGAACAATGATGTATCACTTGTCAAAGCATTTATATATGCCCTTGTGCTATATTAATGGTAAGTATTGAAGCTTTACTGTGTTTTCTAGCTAGTCAAGGGAACTTCTTTAGGGCCAGGAGGATTAGAGACAGACAGTCAGATAGCTGGGAGAAAAAGATACAGAGAAAGAGGTGAATAAAATGATATTCAAATCCTTTTAAAAGAACAATTTTTTTCACTGAAATACAGAAGCAAACAAGCAAATTCATTTTAGTTTTATACAATGATTCGAATACTCCATCTAAAATATATGTTTGACCGGTCAGCAGGGGATGTTAACTCCTCCATGGCACCTGATCTCTCATATTTCGGAGGTCTGTGTTTTTTTCTGCTCCTATTTTGTTTTGTTTCATGGACTTTGAGATCGAATACTGTTTGTTATCTCCATATCCTCTATATAAGGTGTTTACATATTTTTATCAAAATTTTGTATTTTAGATTTGAAACAGCTTAACACATGTCACTGTTAACGTTTCAGACATACATGTTGAGAAATAAATTTACAATATTCACTATTGTATTTTAAATCTGCTTCATTTTCCAAATTTCAAAAAAGAGAGACATCTAGCTTTTTCATAGGTATGTCAATGTTAGAATTTTTTATCCAAGATTTAATAAACATGAATAATACTACTATATTCTAAAAAAAATTATCTTAATCATGGGATAAGTATTAGAAAAAGATTCAAAAATTGAAAAAGAACCATCTTCATTTATTATATCAGTAACTCGTCTAATGTTGCTGTCAAACATTTGTTTAAAAAGATCCCCCCAATACGAAGCATTGGGTTATAAAACAAAGGTGAGTCACCAGCCAGCTCAGACGCTATCTCATGATTTTGTAGTGTTATCCAGGATTTGAAAACGTGTATCCAAAATTTATTTTTAACGTTTTCAGAAAAGTTGTGACATAATCAGTTCAAAAGTTTATAAATTTGTCTAAGTTAAAATTTGGAATGAGATGTTCCATACCCCTATTTGTAAAAATGAGCGGTCTTTTCCAAAATAATTTCATAGAAGTAATAAGGTTTTTATTTTTAACCTTTTTAATCCTCTATCTTCATAATTTTCAAAGATAACTTCTTTTTTAACCCTATGAATTGAATTATTCCATAGAAATGAGAAGAATACTTTTTCTAACTCTTTGCAGTACGATTCAGTGGGATTTCGTATTGACATTGAAATGTGATTTAGTAAAGGTAAAACTTATCTCTTAGTGACTGTAATTTTCTCTATTGGAGTTAGGTACCTTTTTTCCCATTGCTTAAGTACTGATTTAAACTGTACTAGCTTGAAATAACAATTTAAATGTAGTAACTTATCCAATTCCACATCAAAATGTATTCCTAGAATAGTAAATCTAGTATTTCCCCAGTTACGATTGTACTTTGGCAATAATATTTCATTGCTAAACTTTTTGGAGCATATCCATACTCTATGAGTTTTGGCATAATTAATGTGTAACCCAGACATTTCTGAAAAACTATTTAGTGTTTTTCATGTTTCCGTAAGGGATTCTTTACTACAATTAAAAATAAGAGAAGTTTCATCAGCTGATTGAGAAATCTTTTTTTTCATTGTTCACAGTTATTCCTTTTATATTTTTGTTTAAGCTACTTTGGATTGCTAATATTTTTGCACATATAATGAATATAAAAGGGGACAATGGGTCCCCTTGTCTGCAACCCCGCTGGATGTTATTCTATCAGAAAGATTACCATGTTGATTTATTGCAGATGTAATGTTAGTATTAAAAGTGACACCCAATTCCTAATTGAGGGGCCAAAGTTAAAAAAAATTTTAAGTGCTCATTTAATAAAATTCCACGACAAAGTATCAAAAGCTTTTTCAAAATCAATAAGTAATAATAACCCAGGTATATTTTCTTCTTCTGTATATGCATTATATAATAGATTAACCTTGTATATTCAACTATATATCTATTAGAGATAAAACCTGTTTGATCTTGCTTAATAATGTCGTCAAGGTATCTTTTTACTCTATTTGCTATAGTGCCCGATGCAATTTTATAGATACTATAGTATTTAACAAAGTTATTGGTGTCAAATTCTTTAAGCATTGTCTTGGCTTATCCCCTTGTGGTAAAAGTGTAATAATAGCATAATGGAATGGGAGTTGCGGCCCTTGTTCAATGGTGCATGGTTTTTCATCAGCTCCGACCAAAATGTAGTTTTCAGTTAAATCCAGCTGAGAATGTATGTGGAAAAGGCTTAAAAAGTATCAGAGTATGTAATGGTGTGTTATGATTTAAAAATTCGGAGAGAATTGCTGAAATATGTGAGTTAAAATTTTGTGTTTGAATTTTATGCTGGGCTAACGTTATGAACATTACTCACGATAACCTGAAAGTGTGATTTGTTAGTTGTCCTAAGCCTGTGTCCTAAGTTCTAAGATATAAGACATACAAACCTAGATACTGTTTATGAGATAAATACATTTGGTACCATAAAGTGGTGTGTTCATTATTGCCATTGTGTAGTTGTTGGAAATGGGTGAATCTAACAAAAGAACTCTTCAAGACATGTCAAAATCTTTTGCTGAAGCGACAGCTCGCAGTCCTAAGAAATCAAAGGAGGGATCAATATCTGAAAGCCCTACCACTACCTCACAGGAGCATCAAAACCCATCTCCTATTTTTACTTCAACGCCAACATCGCTATCTACTAATGGCTATGAAAACTTAGATCCACACCTCCAACAATTAAACCCTGGTCTTCAGCACCACTATGTGTTAAATGGTCCATTGACATTATCTCCAGAGGATATTCTAAAAATTGCTGAAGCTGTTAGAGAGGGTATCCGGGAGTCTTTTCGCGAGGAGATCTCCTCTATGATTGAAGAAAAAGTTGCCCCACTTCGTGAGGAGCTAGACCATCTACGTAAGGAGAACAACGACATGCGTCGACAAATTGATGAGCTTGAACAGTATGGAAGACGACCGCTCATCCGAGTATCAGGAATTCCGGAAACAGAGGGGGAAAATACCAGTGTGAAACTCCTTAAGACTACCTCAATGGCAGGAATAGAGCTTTCTCAAGATGATATCGTTAACTCGCACAGAGTTGGAAACCCCAAAAAGCAACGACCAGGTCCGCGCCAAATTATAGCTCGCTTGAAATCTGTCGACACTAAGTTTCATGTACTTAGAAACTCCAGCAAATTTCGCGAAAACGAGGAAACCATGCAAATTTCGGTCAACGAGGATTTGACAAAATTTCGCGACAGACTGCTCTTTCTGTGCCGACAACTGTGCCGAAAAAATCACCTTAAAAGTGCCCGATCCTCTAATGGAAAAATCACTGTCAAAGACAATCGCGATAAGTACTATCACATCAGAGACGAATCAGACTTAGTCAAATTCGGACATGAAATTCAGGAGGCTGTGTAGGTGTTTTTTTTTCCCCAAATCCTCTAATGACAAACTTTCAACCCCTTTTGACAAGTTTTTCAATATGACCTTAAAAATTAAATGTCAATCATAACAAAAGCTACAATGTAATCTATTGTTTTAATGATCCAGATTATACCAACATTATCCATAACTTCTCAATTCCCTATACCCTATGCATTTTTTGCATCTCTTGTTTATTCAATGTATATACAATTTGGTCTCTTTGAATATGCACTCCTCAACTTGTTTTCGTGAAGATACCATTTCTACTGATGTGTACCTTTACAGTTTTACCACAATGTTAAACCTTTTCAACACAATTACACAATTTTTGTGTTCTTTTATTCACAAAAGTGTACAGTATATTACTATTCACGTTATCTCTATGTACATATTCGCTTTCCATTTGTTTTTCCTGTTTATTTTGTGTTTACGTTACATGTATCCTTTCTATTATTTTTTTGTTAACTTTTTGAACTATGCATTATATCCAAACTTTCTTAGTCATGCAAACAAATATGTGTATTCAACTACTGTAGTTTTTGAATGTGTCATAAATTTAGCAGCTACCGATTGCAGCTTTTTGTTTAAAATATACTTTTGTCACAAGGTAGATAATGGGTAACTCCATTGAACAATATCGTGCTGCAATCGGTCTTTTTTATTTATCTGGCAGATGTACATCAAAAACCTGTTTATGGTCGTTTTTTCCATGCGCATGTTTTTTACAACTAATGAAAAATGTTTTTAGAATACTTGCTCATTGCTTGACATCCATTACCCTAAAATCTGTGTACATCAACTTTTATTTACAATTTTTCACATTTGTTCTATTGGCATGTGGTGATATTGAGGTCAATCCGGGCCCGATTGAAAATGTCCTTGACATTCTACACCTTAATATTCGTAGTATTAGACACAAATTAGATCACTTAAACTCTTTCGTTCATGACTTCGATATTTTATGTTTTACCGAAACCCATCTTGACCAAACGGTAAATAATGATGACTTATATTTGGATGGTTTTTGTAATATAATACGAAAAGATAGGAATTGTTTCGGGGGAGGTGTCATGATCTATTTTTCTAGTCAAATACGTGTTATTAGACACTACGATTTTGAACCCTCTGACATTGAATGTATTTGTATTGAAATTGATAATCATACCTCTAAAATCCTTTTGTGCTGTGTATATCGTCCTCCGAACTCTGATAGTGGTTTTTGGACCAAACTTGCATGGTGTGTTGACAAAATGAGTGAAAAATCGGATAAAATAATATTAGTCGGTGATATTAATGTTGATCTCCTTAATACTCCACAAACACATATCATCCATGAAATTATCTCAACACATAACCTTGTTAATAATATCCAAGAACCTACAAGAATTACACACTCGTCGAGCACGCTCCTTGACCCAATTTTCACTTCAGTTGATATCCAAGTTCGTGAATCGGGTACATTAGTAATGGACTCTTCCATAAGTGATCACAGAGCTACCTATTTAACGCTTTCTTCTAACATAAACTACAATCGATCTTACAAAAGAAAAATTTGGGCTTATAAAAGAGCTGACTTTGTTAAACTAAATTCTTTAACTGAAAATTGTGATTGGAATAAAAATATAAACGAGGCTCAGTCAGTAGATATAGCAACGGAAAACTTTACATCTGAATATCTTGCGTGTGTTCGCGAATGTGTTCCTGAACAAACGGTAACCATACGTCCTCGCGACAAACCATGGTTTGATTCACTTCTAAGGAAAACAATGAGAACTAGAAATCGACTTCATAAGAAAGCACACAAAACTAAAAAAGATTCCGATTTTGCCGCATACAGAGAGGTACGAAATTCAGTAAACAATATGAAAAAATATGCAATAACAAATTATTACGACAATATTGATACATCTTTAGAGGATTCAAGCAAAAATAACAACAAACTTTATGTTCCTCTGTTATTATGCAAGACCGAAGCCAAGTCAACTGAGCTAGTTTTTTGATGGATCAAAATTAAAATAACAACAGTAGTGAAAGTGAAAAATTGTCATTTATTGAAGTAAATGACGCAAAACAAAATATAAACATATTATAAGGGGGTCAGACAAGACTAGAACAAACTTTGAAAGAATACAAAAATCTTTGGTAACATATTATGCAATCTGACCCCCTAAAATTACATATATAATAAAGCAGGCACTGATATGCCTGTCATCAAAAAAGGGTGGGAAAAAAGAAAATAAACGCCAAACAAATAAATATGAACACTAATATAAGTACATATATAACAAATATAATATAAGACGGTGGAAGAGAGGGGGTTGGATGGAGGGTTTTTCGATAAAAAAATTTCCTTGTAAATTTGTGTGGCTTTCTCCTTTGGTAAAAAATAAAACAATGGTCACGTGATTAGGAGAAGCCACGCTGATTGGCTGTTAATTAAGACAATGGTGTCATAGATTAGAATTAGGTAATTGATCCCGATCTAAAAAGTTATAAACATGAAACAACTTTACAATTACCAAGTAAAACATGATACCTTAAAAATACATTATAACAAATAAAACAATTATAGTTAATATAACTCTGTCACATAAAGGATATTATTATTGTAATAATAATAACTTATTTATGTTCCTCTGTTATTATGCAAGACCGAAGCCAAGTCAACTGAGCTAGTTTTTTGATGGATCAAAATTAAAATAACAACAGTAGTGAAAGTGAAAAATTGTCATTTATTGAAGTAAATGACGCAAAACAAAATATAAACATATTATAAGGGGGTCAGACAAGACTAGAACAAACTTTGAAAGAATACAAAAATCTTTGGTAACATATTATGCAATCTGACCCCCTAAAATTACATATATAATAAAGCAGGCACTGATATGCCTGTCATCAAAAAAGGGTGGGAAATGGAAGTTAATGAAAGACACATTCAACATGAAAATGTCCAACGAAATCCCACCAGTCCAAATACATAATGATAACGGAGAAAAATACTTTGCTTATTCTGATATCGATAGGATTGAAGCAATAAATTCATATTTTTCTTCCATTTCGACAATTGACGACTCAAATGAAACATTACCAAACATGTACAGTTTGTCTAGCGACACATTCAGTAATATTGTAATTGAGGAAAAAGAAGTAATTGATATTACAGGTAAACTTCGGTATCTCGACATCGGATATGTCGACAACCTGGGATATGTCGACGTCTATCCGCGGTCCCGGCATTATTTACTATATAAATGATTTGCAAAAACTCTGATATGTCGACCTCGGTAATGTCGACTACCCCGCTTATCTCGACGTATATTCACAGTCCCAAGAGCAAAATTTACCTGGTATATGTCGACATCGGGGCAATTTTCTGTTCTACTTAACCTAATTGTTTGTCAGCTGATCGATCGTCACGCACGGACAACTCCGTGTATCTCGACGTCGTCAGAAATTCACACCTTTCACACCCATGTTTTGACTACATACTGCTCTGTAGAAATGTGTTTGTAGAGGAACCCAATTTTAAGCTCCCTCCGCTTCCCCGGGACGTCAATTGCTTAATGTTCAGCATGGCTAATATCATCGATAAATCTTCTCTATTCTGCGTAAATGTAAAACCGTTTATTTATATCGAAATCTAACAAAACTTAAACATTTTATTTTAAAAAAAGTAACTGAATGACAATGAACAATTAATATACACAATGAATTCAATCTAACTTAAAAATTATGGTAAAAATGCATTCAAAAGGAATTAATCAAATCTACGACATGCATGCACGACTATTGCATCAGCCGTAATATGGATGCATATGTAACATCAAGTTTGTTAAATGCGCAATTCCAATTAAATTTTGGCTTAAAAATGAAATGAAAATTAATGATGAATGATTATGAAATAAAAAAGAAGTGAAATGAAATAATTTTAAAAAATATAGTACGTATTAATTTTTTCCGTATCTAGGAAGTCGACTTTGTACCGTTCCGGTTTGGAGTTTATAGAGCGCATTTCGTATCCTGTTCTGACAGTGCTAGTGGCACGCGGATCGAATGCTGAATGGAAAACGGTTTTTTGTATAATGAGAATATCTCGATAAAAAAAAGAATAACATTTGTGAATAACTTCTTAGATTTTCTAATAAATATAGAAGGATAGCTGAAACAAACGAGCTACAGTCTATTTGAAGACATGTAGGTACCTGTAGTTACACGTCTTTTCAGTTAAGGTCTATGGTTTTACTTTGCAGTAAAATTAAGGACGTCGAGTCTCAACTCTGATATCTCGACACCTCGGAT
The DNA here is from genome assembly GCF_032062105.1 of Saccostrea cuccullata. Classification (NCBI taxonomy): domain Eukaryota; kingdom Metazoa; phylum Mollusca; class Bivalvia; order Ostreida; family Ostreidae; genus Saccostrea; species Saccostrea cuccullata. The sequence goes on along the minus strand of NW_026921710.1, from coordinate 35,930 downwards.
ATCTCGACATTTTCCGACTGTCCCGTCGATGTCGAGATAACGAAGTTTACCTGTAAATAGAAAGCTTTGATAAGTCCATATCATAGTATATGATTAAAGTTGTTAAGGTTGTGATAAGACCGCGGAACATTAACTGGTAAGAAAGGCTTCCCATAAGCAGGCGAAGGAGCTCTCTTCTAGGGCCACGCTGATCCAATGCTTCTTCCGATGTCTTCTATGTGAAGCAATAAAACCGTGCCTTCTAGAGTAGCTGACACAAGATGAAACACACCCTTTAAGTCCGGCTTAATGGTGGCTTATAGGTCCTTAATGGTGGTTTAATGGTTGTCTTTAAGTCACCATTAAGTCACCATTAAGCACCTTTAAGTAACATTTACACCACCATTAAGTTACCATTAAGCCAACTCAAAGTCCTTAATGGGTGCTTAAATGTAGCTTAATGGTAGCTTAATGGTGGCTTACAGGTCCTTAATGGTAACTTTTAGACCACCATTAAGTCACCATTAAGCTACCATTAAGCTAGACTTACAGGTGCTTAATGTCCAAACTCCATTAAGCTACCATTAAGCCACCATTAAGCCACCATTAAGTCACATTACGCAGTCGATAATATTGTTTATATGGGTGAAAAATTATTTTTATAGTGATTTGTTATCAATATTATAAATGTAGAGTTCGCTTATATCTTGATTTGGTAAAAATTATGAAAAAGAACGAAACTCAAAATCAAAAAAAAAAAAACAAAAAGAAAACGCCACAGTTCGGGCGCGATCCCATGACCTTATGGTTGCAAGGCGAACGCCTTATCCATTAGGCTATCGCCGCTCTTTGTAATGTAATGAAAATATTAAATATTTAACCTTTATTTCTTTCAAAATTTGTTTGGACTTGTAAAGGTACTAGTATTTTGTTGAACATTTCCAAAAGTCTTGAATTGATTTATTAATCAAAATATAAACAATTTTATTTGTGGATCTTAACGCATTAATATATATTTCTACACTGAGTTCGGCTTTTAGATTGATGTAATGTGATTGAGTTCTTCGCTCTGTTATTCGAAAATTTTCGAAATGTAAGCATTAAATCATGATTGAAAATAAATTAATTATAGATAAAACACAAAAGTCTATCATCGAAAAAGAAAGAGGAAAAAACAGATTCTACTATTATTTTTAATATACTGCGGATATTAACGATTTCTGTGTCAACAATTTAGTGACAATCCTCGCGTAAGAGTTACCTGGTTAATTACGTTTACAAAAACTTTTTTTAGAACATCATATCCAGTTTCAATTCTTTTTGTATCATGATGGGTATCAAAATAATTGACTTTTTACAATGAATCATAATTTTTAATTTGTTATATGCTTGCGTTAAATTTAATTTTTTTAAAAATAATTGATCATTAAAATCTGTCAGTGTACGTTGTGTATGTATATAAGTTTCCTGTTAGTTAACCGGGGACGGGGGACACCTAATTAAGGTCTATTGTCTGACCAGTCGGTTTACTGTACACTGATCATCTATTAATCTTACCCCGTTTCTCAATGTGTATACATCTGGTCGGATGTCATGTTTAGTCTGATCGGCCGTTCCTCTGAAAATCGATTTTGAAATAACAATCATTGAAGACCGACTAGATTTTGACAGATACATGTACTTACCGCTGCATTATTAAAAAAAAATAACGAATTAATTAGAATTATTCATGATGTAAAAGCCATTAAAAAGTTTTTCATGGTGAAAGTCAATCTTTGAAAACTAAACATTTGTATACCAGTAGCCCCCTCCCCCCCCCCCCAAAAAAAAAGGACAGAGATTTTTTTTCATGAGATTATATAGTTATATTCCTGTGATTTCTGTAGCGGAATGTTTCTTTTAACACATGAAATAAAAATACCATTTTGTTTTTAAAAAGTAATATATATTTTGTGTTCATGAATATAGATAATTTTAAGAACAAATTGATTTTTGGTATTGTAAATTTAAGATATTTCACAAGGACTTGCTCACGGTATGTAATAATTATTTATTTTTAAAAATCATATACACTAAAAATAAAAACAACGCATGTAATAATGATTTACAATGTATTTAAAAAAAATAATATACGGTTCTGATACAGGATGTCTTGTTTTATTATCACTGTAAATGATTTTAAGAAAAAATTAGACACTTCGAGCAAGCCCCTGTGGCTATTACCTAACTTTGTTCCCAGTGATCAAGTTTATGCATGTTGACAAAAAACTCGTAGAAATTATGATCGAGACAGAATTATGAGTTGGAATAGATTTTGCGTAAATGATATTAAAATAACTAAAAGTTAGTTCAAAGATTCTATATAAGATGCGTAAAAGTTTAATGAGGGTTGACCATTAAGTCACCATTAAGCTCAGCTTAATGGTGGCTTAATGGTAGCTTAATGAAGTTTGGACATTAAGCACCTGTAAGTTGCAGCTTAATGGTGGCTTAATGGTGGCTTAAAGGAATTAACTTCTTTAAGCCACCATTAAATCACCATTAAGCTACCATTAAGCGATTGCTTAAAGGTGGTCTTTCGTCTTGTGTGAGGTGGATTGGAAATGCATTTCAAATTAAAATTTCAATCCAATGTTTTACCGATCGTCCGCGTCGAATTGTACCCGCCCATTTCATGGTCTATCATAATTGTTTTGTCTGTAACAGATGTAAATGACGTACACATGGTACATGTAAGGTACCTTACATGTACGTCATTTACATCTGTTACAGACAAAACAATTATGATAGACAAGTATTAATTTCAATTTTGATATAGAAATATTTTTTATTATAATAAGAATTTCTGTCAAGTGTTTAACAGTTTAAAGAAACAATAAGAGACACATAATTGATTTCTGTTTGGTGTATGCATGTGTGTTGGGGGGGGGGGGGGGGGGGGGGGGGGGGGGGGGGGGGGGGGTGGGGTGAACGAACATGTAAATGAAAAAGAAAGTATTTCAAAATTTTCAGTGAAGACAAAAATAAAAAAGAATTAGCCATTCTAGAAATAAATATATTCTGTCCTGTGTATGAGTGATCTGTCTCGATCGTCAATTTTTGACACCCCCTTAATCAATGTCTTCTATGAATTTTATATGTCTTCTGAAGGCTAAAAATAAATAATATAAATATGAATTTCAAACAATATATTAAAAATTTTGGGAATAAAAAGTATTTGCCTTCTGGGTGGCTGAAAACCCGTGCCTTCTAGAGTAGCTGAGGGGGATTGAAAATGCATTTCAAATTAGAATTTCAGTCCAATATTTTCTCGGCCGCCCATTTTTTTTCTGTCATTAATTATTTTGTCTGTAAGAGATTGAACTGACGTAAGCTTCATATTTCCAATGTTCAGTGATCTTATGCTTTCTAGTTTTCATTGCAGCTTTACAAAGAGATGATTATTATGTGGCGGGAGAAATGTTAGCGATTTGTCTTGTACACGGTGGACCTTCACCAATATACTTCTTACCAACACTGTTTGATGCTTTGGTACAAATCATTTCGGACAAAATACACGGATGGAATATACAAACAATATTTTTTCCATACTTTATAAACAATTACAGCTATACTTATAGAAAAAAAATATTTTTTATTACGGTCGGCAAGTTTATGATACGCTCTCTGAAATCACCCTTTTGCTACTAATATCCCCAACTATGAAAAAGAAAACTTCCAATATTAACTAAAGTCATAAATATATAATTCCTACAAGTATTTTCACACATTTACAACTCATAGGAAAGTTATGAATGAAATTTATGGAAATAACAAACAGTTTTCAAGCTCAAAGGTCCATTAAACAATACAAATCAGGATTAGAGACAAAAAGGTGTGGGAGCAGGTGACATGAAATAAGTTAGTCTAGTGGATATGTTTTATGATTTTTAAGTGCATTTTAAATCTGAAAATTTAAAACATGCTTAGATTGAGAATTGGTCCAAAAATTCGATGAACTAATTGTTTTAATTAGGTATCAAAAGCGCACACAGGTGTATCGGAAATTGTATGAATGATTAAAATTCACTTTTAAGTAGCATTAAGGCTAGAATATAGTTTCAGAATTTTCAATACTTTGAATGTGAATATGATTTATTCACAGGTCGGTACTAGCTTCAAGAGTGAATATATCATAAAGTATTATTAGTATGATCATCGCATAATATCTAATATTGTAAAGTGGAAAACGTACAGATCAGATGACAAGTAAGTGTATCTGAACATCAAAGCGGAAGTTAAACAGGTGAATATACTTCCTGGATTTTGATTTTTCTCTTGTATATGATTAAATTCCTGTATGTGCTTGAAATTAAATCAATATAACTTTCAACATATATCAGTGCATTGTTATTTCTATGGCGTATAAAAAACTCCACTTCATCATAACGCTTTTTTCATGTTCGAGTGCCATGTACTGCAAAGAAAAGTAAGTCTAACTTTGAGTTATATTATAGGGTGCTTTTGTCGTTAGGAATTGGATCTTTTAGGTATATAAAAAGCAGCAAATAATGTGAACGGGGAAAATGTAATTTTATAAAATTGCCTAAATGTTGAAATAGTTGACAGAAATTGTTTTCTTGACTGTCTCAACCCTTTTACAGAAATGAATTGATTGATCAATAATTTCAAAATTTCAAAAGATTTATTGTAATATCAAATCGCTAATGCATGTATATATTTAAAAATGAAATTTTTCTATGTTGATATTTGTCTTTTGTACTAGTGTTTTTTTTATAGGATAAAATCCTGAAAACTTAATTATTAAATAAAGTCCTTATCTTTATTATGTTTTATATTTTTTGTTAAATAAATTACTTATTTCTGAAATCTTTACATTATATAGAATTAGCTTTAAGGGGAAAGCAAGTGTTTTGTCTTTTTCTGAGTTACCTTCACTGTACTTTTAATGAATGTAATTCTAAAAAGTAAGACATGTTTTTTGAATGTTTCATAAAAAATACTGTAGTCTTAAAAAAAATCTCCGTTGATACCCTAAATTCCTATAAAAAATATTTCCTAATATTGAATGCTTTAGGCAAGTATAAAGGAGGATTTTCTTTTTTTATCTCAAAACTTATTTTTAATATTTTTATTTGTTTCGTTGATTGTACATTTATGAATTAAAAAATATCCGTCTTGGGACTGTAGAGATCTGGGTTACAAATGCTGTGCAAACTACTACTGGAATTTGACAGAAGGAAATTGTACTGGTGAGTAATCAACAAGGAATGTTAAGAATTTTTCCAAATATTTAATAAAAACGTTGACTAATTCGAAAGGAACATTTACATTATGCTGAATAAAATATTGATATTTGGCTTCTTTTTTGTGTTTTGTTTTAGCAAAATGGCGTGCACTTTTGAACTCTTAAATGCGCGGGTATGTTAAGGCAGCACATGGATCAGAATTCGGCGAATTAACATTTTTTTTTATAATAATGTAACACTAATAAATCGGAAAAGTCAAGGATAAAACTTTTGCTTTAATTATGCATTCTATAGATTTCAATGGGACTTATACTACAGGAGGCACTTCTCCACGACGTCACCACGTGACGTCTATAATTAGAAAATATGCCTTAATGAAAAAGTGAAAAGTTTAACACTACCCCGGGGACAATTAGTTTTAATTTGTAATAATAGTTATGTTAATTCATCTCTGTACCATGAAAAGTGCTGCTAGAATCGTACTGTCCTATTATAAAAAAAATTATTCAACAATTTTGGACAAAACCTTTCCAAAATTTTTACATTTTGTTCATAACATTGAAAAAAAAAGCATCAATTCCCGTAAACCATACGATTCTAGCAGCACTTTCCAAAAACAAAAGAATAAGAACTTTAGATAGAAACAAAAATTAAGTTTCAAGGTATGCGGCGTAGTGTTGAACTTTTGCATCTTTTTTGTTACGAACGACAGAGGAAAGGCTGATCGGCAAGTAAACACCCTCCCTGCTATAATTTTGCGAAGAAATGCAAAATTATTTTACCTTACCTTATTCATACGCTTTATTCCCACAAGAATCACACATGATATTCATTCTAAATGCTTTTAAACTCCGATTTCTTGTGTTTGTTTACATTAGTTCTCGTTACGATTCACTTTCACTCTGCTACTACATGATCAACAGTTATGACGTCACGGGTTTGGTATGTAACCCCTGTGATAACTACAGAGGCCCAGGAACGACAAAATATTCCGTTTATATTATGCCTCTGCATATTGTAATTCATTTTTACGACTTCAATTCAATCTGAGATATCGATTTTAAGAAATTATTATCTCTAAACCTCGCGTCATATAGCTTACTATCTTACTATGACGTCATATCATATAGGCAAGTAGAATATTTGGTTGTAACCTTAACCTACCTGCGTGCATGCAATATAATTATTTCTTATCTCTTATCTTTCCCTTTCGCAAAGATATTAAAACTAATTCGTCTAGCTGTGCGTCTGTTAGTCCCTCCGTCCTTCACAAAAACTTTATTCCTGAATGAGAAAAGATAGGGCTTTCATATTTCATATGTACATTACCTTTGTCAGGATATTTCCAAATATACTATGATTTTTTTTATTCTTTATCATTGTGACTTTGACATTTTTTGAAGTTTTTTTTTTTTTTTTGCTTCGACAAGTTAAATTGGTCTAAAAAGTTTTGAAATAAGAAATAGGACTTTTACATTATTCATCTATATTACCTCTGATAAGGCCTTTACTTGTTTTTTACACTTAACTTTGGAGTTTGACCTACTTTTCAAAATTATTATTTTTCCTTGTAACCTCTGATTGAGAAGCTTTTTTATTCAACGTGTGCACAACCTGTCACAAGATGTTTCCGAGCATGCTATTTTTTTACCCCTTGACCTATATATATATAATAGGGCGCTCATGTTTAACATAATATGCGATAAATAATGCCATCTCATCCATTCTTTTAAATAGGACACTGAAGTGCAGAGGACCAGTATATATATTTCTTTGATAGTTTACGAAAAAGTAAATGGCATTCACTTATTATAGTATTCTATTATTTCGAACACTGTACTTAGCTTCTTTCAAAATTTTAAAGTGTCAATTTTTTTTAAAATTGAATTACAATGATATAGCATCATATCAGTATGGTATTTAATGCATACATATGTACATATATGAATAAGTGATATTTCAAACTATATTGTATATGTTATCAAGCGATAACTATATTCAATACAGACATCAATGTAATCAAATCACCTTTTTATCATAGAATGTATGCCAGGAACCTTTGGCCTTAACTGTTCTGATGAATGTACAGCTGGCTATTATGGACTGTGGTGCTTAAGCAAATGCCCCGAATACTGCAAATCATGTAATAAAGTCAACGGAGCTTGTGATGGTATTAAAAAAAATACAAATTTGAAGCCTCCATTTTTAGTAGGAAAACAAAGGACATTTTCCAGACAAGAACAACAGATGGGAACTTTAAAACTAGATTTTTTAAAATAATAAACGCTTCATCATTGTAATTCATTCTGTAGTGTTGACTATGACGTTATTTTCCTTCTCAGAGTTAGAATAATAGGCAACATTTTAGTTTTAAGGATTTGAAATAATTATTCTTGCCTGATCTAGGTCAAAATATAAATAATTTACTTTCAGAAGTAAAAACCATAACCTCAGAAGATCTAACCATGATTTCTTCAAACATAAAGATGGTAACATCACCAACAGTATCACAGCAGTCCATAAGGAACACCAAGACTTTTTCAATCATTGGCATGTTGACATCACCAGCACCATTTAGGCAGTCGCAAAGGGGATCATTGCTATATGTTATCATTTCTATTGGATCATTTGTAGTTCTTGTATTACTTGTGGTTCTAATGAGAAATATCTATACAATAACCACACTTCAACCTAAACAAACAATTCTACTTCAGATTCAGGATCAAGAGTCTGAGGCAGCACAGAACACAGTAAACCCAGCTTTTGATCCTATATATGAAAACCCTAGCTAAGCAAAAACACAGCATTTTTATTTCAACTTTTGTCATTTTTTTTTATATCTAGATAAAAGAGCATAATTATAATATTATGCAGCGAATGCTTGTATTTGATGTTTGACTGAAATAAAATAATTTTACATTTTCGAAATAATGACTTTTAGAAATGTTTTTGATCCCATTCCTGACAAATGTTTCCAATGAATGTTGTTGTAATAAGTATTTTGATGGTTAAAATTGATTTGTGCTAGCATTACATATTTGTTTTTCTTATAGCTGAAATATAAATACTATTTAAAAAAAATTCTTAATATGAATTCATATATATGTATTCGTATCTTCCTCATCCAAAAAAAAAAAAAAAAAAAAAAAAAAAAAAAAAAAAATACAAACACGTGGACCAATTCAACAGATCACCATCAATGCATTCATAACGGAATAAATTCATAATTAAATTTATTTGTCATTGCTACTTTCTTATCTTTATATATCTGAAATGACAATATCCTGTTCCTAAAAACTAAATAAGCTTTTTGTTAGTTTACCTGAGCTGCAAGCTCAATTGAGCATTTCTGATCACATTTTGTCTGTCCGTCCATCCGTCCGTCTTTTTGTAAACCGTTAATAATTATTTTCGACAACTTCTTAAGAACCACTTGTACAATTTAAACTTAACTTGCCACAAAGAATCCTTGAGTCCCAGGGGTAGGACGGGGCCACGATGGACGATTAAATATTTACACGGGAATATATTGGAAAGATCTTTAAGAAGTCATCTTATGAAGATCAACAAAGTGATAACAGGTCATATTTAAATGGAAGCATCCTTAGATAGTGTAAATCAAAGTTGGTTCAATTCGTGCCCCCTGGTGGTAGGGTGAGGCCAAAAGGAAAGTTTAGACTAATGGAAAATAACATAGTAAGTAAAAAAAAAATGTGTCAGCATTCTTAGTTAGTGTAGATTCAAGGTATTTCAAATCACACCTCCTCTTTAGGGATAAGTCAGGACCGCTTTTCAGTACTGAAGTGATTATTTGCTTTTTTTCTAGCTACAAATCTCAGGTGAACGATGTTGCCCATGGGCCTTTGTTTGTATTTTCTCTGCCGTAAGAATATACAAATGGTTTTTCTCATATGACCTCCTAAATGCCAATTGTGACGTCATTAACTTGAGCATTTTCCCGTATTTTCTTAAAAAGTTGCAGAAAACCTCAATTTTCATTGAAATTTTCTTTCAGAAATAACTTTTTTGTTCATTAGTATTTATATTATAAAACAAGAAATTTCATATATAGAAGTTTTGAAAAGTTTATATGTCGAAGCATGGAAATAAAGCTATTGGTAAATCATACACATGGATGGAGCCAGGAGCGGATCCTGCAAATTTGGAAGGGAAAGGGGATTACAATCAGTGCCCTAAACACGCTTCTTTCATGGCCGTTTTTATTCACCACTACATTACCCTTATTTGGCTATACTACAAAAAAGTGACTTATGTCCAAGACGCCATGTAGTTACGATATCAACAGATAACTTTTTGTCCCCTCCTTTCACTGAATGTGGGGGGGGGGGTATTAATTACGGTCTGCCTAGCTGTCTGTCCGTCTGTCTGTTTTTCTGATTGTCTGTAACACTTTCGTTTCCCCGCAATATCTCGAGTACCCTTTGAAGTTTCAGATTGAAATTCTACATAACAGCTCCCTATGACTTAGAAATTAGTCCTACTGATTTTTTTGGTCAAAACGTCAAGGTTCAAAGTCATCAGTTCAAAAATTCTGTCTGATTCAATACTATCATTTTAGAGCATTATCTTAAAAAACCTATAAACTTTTGCATTGACAGTTTAAACAACAACTCACCAATGTCTTAAGGAAGACTATTTATTACATGGGGGGCTCTGACGGTAAGGAAAACTTCTTAAAACCAAAAGTAATCTAATATACACACAATAATAGAGAAATATTATAGCCAGGAACAATATCCATATTGGCATTTTTATTTGCTTCAGTACATACATTTAATAATTTGTAATAATCCAGGAAGAGGGAGAGGTGCTCAACTCTTGGTGAGTACCGTCCCTATTACTGTGTATGTGTGTCTATCTTTAATACTTTGCCTTTTCGAAGATTGTACTTTCCATCGATATCGAATACTGATTGTTAAAATAATAATGCCTTACTAACTTTTATTCTGATATTGTCTTGGTTTTATTCTGATATTGTCTTGGCTTGGGTTAAAGGTTAAGCTTTTTTTTTTTTACTTTTAACCTAAGCCAAGACAATAATTTGTTTATTTCTTAATGCAATACTTGCGGATATGTGCTTTCTGATTAATAAGTTGACCCTTGGAGAAACAAAGACAGATAACTCTAAAATTTTGGTATAACGTGTGCTTTTTGCTACAGAAATCAACGGAAAATATCCTCGTGAAACAAAAAAAAAATCCTTTTACAGGCAACATAATTATAAAAAATCATTTTACAAATTCATAGCAAAACTTTGTGTTTGGACAGAAAATAAATGCTCATTTTTTTCACCAATTTCGAAAGGTTTCACAACTACAGCTATACATTTGAAACAGTGTATTTTTCAATTACGTTTGTTTAATTGTATATGCGAAAAACATAGGAAAAGATTGCAGCAACTTTTATCCATATCCAGGAATATTTTAAAATATTCTTATGCTTTCAAGCCCAATTTCAATGGAAAACATCATCTACTCCCTTATAAAAAGAGCTGGAAATAAGATTAATTAATTTAGGCAAGATGACGTCAATTTCAGAACACAAGTTTTCGTAATATTGGTATTTAGAAATGTCATTTACCTCTAGAAAATGAATAGAAACGTGAAAACATTAACAAAAATAAAATGTTCTCATTTTGTTATGCTGTATTCTGTCATTTTGATTAAACTCTACCACCGATTACGTCATATGTGCACATGAAGTAACTTGGGAATTGATCATGTCTTGTAAAGATAATTTGGCAAAGATGGCAAATACAAAGATACGTAAAATTGAGTTTAAAACAAATATCGTAAATATTTTGTTAAATTCTTGTGGAGTTCAGTTAATTAAACATGTATGCCAATTTATTTTCATGGATTATATTCTCTTTGGAAGACACTCAGCTATATACGTATCCCCGTCGGCCTTTCTTCTGGCATGTGTGACGGACGTACAGACGGAGAGACGGACAAACGAATGAGATTTAATGTCCCCACGATTTCGCAAAAGCTGGGGACAAAAGATGTTGGATCAGATGCGATGGAATTAGTTAGTCAAATGGATATGTTTTCATGATTTTTAAGTGCATTTTAACTTTAAAAATTTAAAACATGCTTAGATAGAGAATTGGTCCAAATATCCGCTGAGCTAATTGTTTTAATTGGATGACCAAAAGCGCACACAGGTGTATCAAAAATAGTATGAATGATTGAAATTCACTTTTATGTACATGTAGAATCAAGGATGGAATGAAGTTTTAGAATTTTGTGGTCTACTTTGAATGTGAAAATGATTATTCATAGGTCGGTACTAGCTTCAAGAGTGAATATATTATAGATTATGATTATCGCATAATGTTTAGTATTGTAAAGTGGAAAACGTGCAGAGCAGATGACAAGTAAGTGGATTTGAACATCAAATCGGAAGATAACAGGTTTATACACTTCCTAAATTTTATTTTTGTCGTATATGATTAAATTCCTATATATGCATGGAATTAGATCAATTGAACTTTCAACATATATCAGTGCTGGGCAAATTCTATGGCGTATACAAAAGTACACTTTATCATAATGCTTTTTTCATGTTCGAGTGCTATGTACTGCAAGGAAAAGTAAGTATAACTGAGTTATCGGATAGGGTGCTTTTGTCGTTAGGAATAGGCCCTTTCGTAGGATATGAATATCAACAGCAAAAAATGTGCGTGGGAAAAAATATAATTTTATAATAAAAGTACCTAAAAATTGAAATTGTGGACAGAATGTTTTTTCTTAACTGTCTCAACCCTTTTGCAGAAATGAATTGATCACTAATTTCAAAATTAAAAAAAAAAAGATTTATTGTAATATCAAATCGCTCATGCATGTATATATTTTAAAATGATATTTTTCTGTGTTGATATTTGTGATCTGTACTGGTATTTATTTATAGAAGACTACGATAAAGTCCTGAAAACTTATCTCTTTTTTGTTAAATAAATTGCATTTCTTCTAAAATCTTTACATTATATGAAATTAGCTTTAATGAGAAAGCCAGTGTTTTGCCTTCCTCTGAGTTACCTTCACGTTACTTTTAATTAATGTAATTTTAAGAAGTAGGACATGCTTTTTGAATGTTTTATGCAGTATACTGTTAAAAAAAAACCTTTGTGGATACTCTAAATTTCCTATAAAAAGTATTTTGAGGGGCAATATGAAAACCATTTGTCCTTCTATGTTCAATAACCCAAAAGTGAAAAAAAGAATTAGATAGATTATATGATCAGTACGTACTTGTCCCTGCAGACAAAGCAGGTAACAACATTGTCTTCATTTGTAAGGCTCATTATATAAAATGTACATTCAAATGAAGCCAAATTTGTGCAAAAGCTCATGCGTGAAAAGAAGAAAACACTTGCTATGACCTTCAACTTGACATTTAAATACCGTATACCGGGTTTTTTTGGAGGGTGTAAAATTTGGCGTTTTGCATGCTCAAATATATGGCAATAATTTTTGCGTAATTTTTTTTCGCACACACAAGGTTTCAGCTCTTTGTAGATGGACACTAAAAAGAACACTGACTATTTTAGCGATTAAAATGTTAACGGACTATTATCAAAAGCCAAAATAAGCCAAAATTAGCACCCCGCTAAAATAAGCCGCTATACGCTATATCGACGACGTATTATCAATTAACAATGTTAATTTCCATTCCTACGTCGAAACGATATATCTTGGTGAGCTTGAGATAAAAGATACCACAGAGTCTAACAAATCTGTTTCATACTTGGATATGTTACTTGAAAAAGACGTTAATGGTAATCTAACAACCAAGCTTTATGATAAACGTGACTTTAACTTTACAACCGTCAACTTCCCTTACTTTTGCAGCAATATACCTTCATTACCTGCATACGGAGTATATATATCTCAGTTGATTCGATACACAAGAGCATGCTCTACGCATGAACAATTTCTAAAACGAGGTAAATTATTGACAGGCAAGTTTGTTGAAACAAGGAAATCATCAGTCTCGTGTAAAGTCATCATTTCGTAAGTTCTGTGGTCGATATAATGACCTTGTTAACAAATACAATTTATTAGTGAGTCAAATGCTGACTGACCTTTTTCATACTGATTGTTAGTCCATTATTTATGCACTGAATTGACGTCGGATTTTTTCGTTATTTTCCGATTATAACAAGGAGCACACGGCGGGTGTGACCAGTCAGCAGGGGATGCTCACTCCTCCATGGCACCTGATCCAACCTCTGATGTTTCGGAGGTCCGTGTTTGTTCTGCTACTATTTTGTATTGTGTAATTGACTTTGAGATTGAATACTGTTCGTTACTCCAAATGTTTATTTTCGAATATTGAATGCATGTGGACCAGTATAAAGGAGAAGTTTTTATCTCGGAACGTATTTAAAAAAAAAAATACTTTTATTTGTTTCGTTAAGTTTACATTTATGACTAAAAAAATTTCCGTCTTGGGACTGTAGAAACCTGGGTTACAAATGCTGTGCAAACTACTACTGGAATTTTACAAAAGGAAACTGTTCTGGTGAGTATCCAACAAGGAATGTTTAGATTTATTCCAAATATGTACCAAAAAAGTTGACTAATTTGAGGAATTTAAAAGGGACATTTCCATTATTCTGAATAAAATATTGATATTTCGCTTCTTTTTCATGATTTTTGTAGCAAAGATCCATGCACTTTTCAACTTTTAAATGCATGCTATATAATCACTTCTTGTCCGTCTGTTAGTCTCTCCGTCCTTCACAATAAATTTAACCTTGAATGAGAATAGATAGGGCTTTCATATTTCATATGTACATTACCTTTGTCAAGATCTTCCTTAATATACTATGATGATACTATGATTTTTGACATTGTGACTTTGAAGTATTTTTTTGCCTCAGACACGTTTTGAAAAGAAAAGATAGGACATTTATATCGTTCATAAACATTACCTTTGATAAGGCCTTTCATTGTGATTTTTTACGCTTAACCTTGGAGTTTGACCTACTTTTAAAAAAATATTATTTTTCCTTGTAACTTTTGATTGAGAAGAGATTTGTCTTTTTTATTTAACATGTTCATTACCTGTCGCAAGATGTTTCCGAGCATGCTGATTTCTTTACCCCTTGACCTATATATACAAGTTGTAATAGGGCGCTCATATTCAAAACATAATGCCATCCAATCCATTTTTTTTAATTAGGACGCGGAAGTGAGGAGAACCAGTATGATATTTTTTTTTATATTTACGAAAAAATAAATAGCATTCACTTATTATAGTATTATAGTATTCACTAATTCCAAACATTGTACGTAGCTCCCTTCAAAATGTTAATGTGTCAATTTTATTTAAATTGAATTACAATGATATAGCACATCAGTATGGTATTAAATGCATAATAATTAATAAGAGATATTTCAAACATTATTATGTACGCTATTAAGCGAAAGCATTATACAATACTGACATTAATGTAATCAAATCGCCTTTTTATCATAGAATGTATGCCAGGAACCTTTGGCCTTAACTGTTCTGATGAATGTACAGCTGGCTATTATGGACTGTGGTGCTTGAGCAAATGCCCCGAATACTGCAAATCATGTAATAAAGTCAACGGAGCTTGCGATGGTATTAATTATAAAAATTTCAGTCCTAATTTTTAGCAGACAAAAGAATGACCTTTTGTAGACAAGAACAAAGGATGGAAACATTAAAATTTTCTTTTTTCTTTAAATGATAAATACTGCATCAGTGTAATTCACTCTGAAATGTTAAGTGTTCTGCAACAGGATTGGAATAAAAACGTCCAGCAGTTTTCATACTTCATTAAACTTGTAGCATGATGAATGACGGTAACAACTGATAATAATTCAATTTTGTTTGTATTCTTGCCTCTCATTGGTTGATTTCCAAAAATGAACGCAAATCTTTTTGTATAATCTAGTTTGATATGGGGACATGCCCCCTTGACGACCACTTAATCATCTTATTAATGTAATCCCATCATATCCAGTGCTGGGAATCTACGGAAAATTCCATATTTAACAAATGTACCTTTATCTTCAAACAGTTACTCGATCTTACCTCATGTAAACAAACATCTTGGCTGCTCGATCTATCTACCAGATATTACCTCCCCTCACTTCTCATCACTTCCATTACTACGGTTGTACTATAAAATTTGAACTCATAAAAAGCTTCGCGGATAATAAAGCGTAAACTGAACGAATCCAGATTATACTCGATAATTTGGCCAAAGATTAGAGTCATTCTTTAATAACAAAACAATATTTTTACTTATAATTTAGAAAATTTAGAATTCACACTCATGCATTCATCTTACAAACATGTCAAAAATCCTAATTTAGTTTTCCAAGAAATAATAGAAATAATTTTTAAACACACAAACAAGATTTACAAATTAAAAAAAAACCACATGATGTACTGCGACCCAGTCGCACGAGAAAAAAAATGTCTACCCCAGATGGCTCAACGAAAACTGGAAGAAAACGGCACAGCATTAATGAAGAACCGAAAACGGCACTGGGAATTTCTGTGGCGTCACATTAAGTTTAACTTTAATTTCTTTCAAACTGTTAGAATAATTAGCAAAATTTTGATTCAAAATAATTTTTCCTCCCTGATCTAGACCAAAATAAATCTAATTTACTTTCAGAAGTAAATACCATAAACTTGGAAGATCTAATTGTGATTTCTGCAAACATAAGAATGGTAACATTACCAATACTATCAAAGCAGTCGAAAAGGAACACCAAGACTTTTTCAATCAATGGAATGTTGACATCACCAGCACCATTTAGGCAGTCGAAAAGGGGGTCATTGCTATATGTTATAATTTCTATTGGATCATCTATAGTTCTTGTACATGTATTACTAGTGGTTCTGATGTAAAATGTCTACACAATAACAACACTTCAACCTAAACAGACAAGTCTACTTCAGATTCAGGATCCAGAGTCCGAGGCAGTACAAAAATGTAGAAAAGCATATCTTCAACAGCAGAAATTTATTACTCTGATTTTATGTATATCTTTAAAACATGTACATGTATATAAGGGGTGTTAAGAAAGTTCGTTCCGGGATGAAATATTTTCAAAAATTTCAAAGTAGTGCTTAACTAAAGAGATGAATTCTCAAGTTTGACAAAATCACAAGAGTGTGCTTTATATTTATAGCAAATCATTTCTAGCAGGAAATTATAGAATTTTCTTCCATATGAAAAAAAAATTATATCTTTAAAGCACCCGAATGATAGAAATGTCGGTCATTTTAAGTGAAAATAAGGGATAATTTACTTCTGTTTCTTCATTGCTTATCTTGCATCAGATAAGCTGATGAGCGTAGATATAAGAACGATATATCACTTTTCAAAAGAATAGGTTTTTCATTTTGAAATATTTCACAGATTTGATAATTTTTGCATAGTATTTGAAAGGATGTGTTGACCTGCGTACTTAATATATGTTACAAATATGCATCATCCATGATTTTTCTGAACACACATCATCTGTTTTAATACCTGCCCTCCCCTTATTGATTCAACAAAAGACAATTAAAACCTTATCAGTAGCAAGAATGGAGTCTGTAAACATAAAATATCACAAATCGTAAATATCTTCTCATCGTATTTCTTTTTCAAAATAAAAGAAAAATGTGGAACCAACTTTCTTAACACTCTTTACGTGTAATTATACAATGTTAAATCTTACTAATGTGACATTATATTACTTTTTATGTCATATAAATATATGTTTAGTATTACTTTTTTATTAGGATTATCATTATTATCATCTGACATTGTCTACATACATGTACATGTATTATAATTCACTTTCTAAGCTGTTAATCTTTGCTAATTTGATGTTATTGTTGTTGTAATTGAAGGTCCTGAGGAAGAATAGTGTGTCACGTTAATCAGGCAAACTTCTCTAAATAAAGCATTATTTTTATTATACATTATTAAACCCGGCTTTTGATCCTATATATGAAAATCCTAGCTAAGCAAAATTTGACTAAAACAGCATTTTTATTTCAACTTTTGTCATTTATATCTATATCTAGATAAAAGAGTATAATTATAATATTATACAGCAAAAGCATGTATTTGATGTTTGTCTGAAATACAACATTCAATAAATAAAATAAGTGCATATTCTCAAAAAATACTTTTACAAATGTTTTTGATTCCATTATGGACAAATGTTTCCACTAAAGTTGTGGTAATAAGTATTTTGGTGGTTAAAATTTATTTGTGCTAGCATTACATATTTTAAAATAGTTTCCTTTGAAATTTGTTTTTATTGTAGTGTTATCATACATTACATCATGTTTCGAGAAGGAAATAAATTAATTATGTGTGATGCACACCTGATATATTTCTAATAATTTAAATACTCATGTGTTTATTTCCAAAATATACTGGTACCGCAAATACGCCCTTTATCACAATAAAAACAGCTGTTATTTAATTGATTTTGGTTTGGAAAAACTGGAACAGGTGCATTTTTTTGTCAACCTTTATAAAATATTTATAATATAATTTGATATCAGTTAAAAAACAACGCAGGTCAGAAAAAAAATGCAGCTGTTCTTCTAAAAAAGCAATTGTTTTGCTATGAGAATGATATAGCTCTTAGTCAAGAGTTGCATTATTATTTAAAGCAATCATTTGTAAATGTTCTTCTAATGAAACATAAGTAAAGGAGTTACACTTGTCGATAAGTTGTAGTATTGCCTTATTTCAAACTAACAAGAATCAACTCCAGATTTTTTTTATAATTCTTTAACATTAATTGAAAGATACATTTCTTAATGTCAGACACAGAAAAAACAACATTTACAACAGAATTTGTACTTTTCTTAAGTATTAAGGATAAAGTATAATTTGTGAAGATGCAAGGATGTGTCAATCAAACACATTTCAAAATTTAAAGGTTCAATAAATTCCAAATAAAATAAGATTTTTAAAACCATTTTTCCATGTGAAATGATATAACAACATATACATGTACGTCATGATATTACATGTATACAGAAAATTTGAGAAAACATCAACTTCAAACCTGTGTCTATGCCCATTCTATTACGTTTCAACCAGTAGAGCAGAACACTTAAAAATACTATCGAATCATAATTACCAGCAGATTAAGAGCTCCTTAAATATTCATTTTGACTACGTATTTATCTATTTATAATATAAAATGAATTATCGACAAAATAACGTCCTCACGAATCAGTTAATGTATGCATGCCGACGAACATTTCTGTCAGCGATGTCAGCAATTTAAAATGACTTTAGCTCTGTACATGTATTTTTACGTAAAAGAAGTGTGAATATTTCGTGTGCAAGAGAGTATTCAAATCAAATTTTATGAGCATATAGTGAAAAATAATATGAATGTAAACGTTTCAAAATTTGAAATTTTAATGTGCAATTTGATGATTATTAAGGAAACATATGTTATCTAGTAAGAAGGGTATCGATGAAAGTAAAAAAAAATAATGTTAACTAAGGAAACACATAGACCCATGAATACGGAAATAAAAGAGATAGATCAAGGTGCTCACGATGAGTAAACATCCCCTGTTGAATATTCGCACCAGCCATTAGCCCAATGTATTTATAAAATAAATAGACTGGAAAATTCGTGGTCAAATTTATTACAAAAGCATTGACCTTACCTTTGTTTGAAATCATTTCGGACAAAATACACGGGAACAATTTAAATCAATATATTTTTCTACTTTTTATAAACAATTACAGCTATATTTATAGAAAAAAAATATTTTGGGGAGTTGAACTATGTTCAGTCTCCCTTGGTCATCACGAATTTAACATGCGCAGTAATTTGTGTTGATTATATAGAGTCGAAAACAAGGCTACTGTATCGACCAATTTACTCCGATTATATTCAACAGAAAACATGCATAAACATCCGCCACAAATAGTTCATGTCACTTTCTCCTGAATTGATCTAATTTTTATAATTTGAAATGTAAGTAAATGTAATGATAAAGTAATCTTATTTTGAATATTAGATTTCGTTCAAAGTAAAACTAAATTATTAGGAACCTCAAAAGTTTTTCGTAATGGATCTCATTTTTAGTGTAGCGTCATCTATAAACACTGAAAAAAAATACGAACGACAACTCTACATACTGACAGCAAGCGGTAAATCTAGTCTTCCCGACGCCCGACTCCCGAAGGTCCCAGATTTTGGATTGTAAGCAATTTCTTTTTTACCGATGCACAGAATTTATTCAAACTTTTCATGATTATTTTCTTTGTTTAAATGAATTCATTAATGCATAAAAACTTGAGGAAACATGCGTATTTATTACTAAATCAGCAGTACCACCTGCCCAAAAAGCTGTAAATCTAGTATTCTGTTATAAATGTTAAAACCAAAAACGGACACGGATGTTTTCGTAGAATCGCGATTAAAAACAACAAAATGAAGTATTTTTGAAAATAAAAGGAAAACCTCATTTATATACCAGATAAATTGTACGCACACAAACTCTCACATATACCACTATTTTTATGTTTGGTCATTTTTATGTTTGGTCATTCTAAAAATATTACCCCGTGGGGATCCGGGTTAGAATAGGTCCTCAGTACCCCTTGCTTGTCGTAAAAGGCGACTAAATGGGGCGGTCCTTCGGACGAGCCCGTATAAACACAGCAGGTGTGGCACGATAAAGATCCCTCCCTGCTCAAAGGCCCTGAGTGCCGAGCATAGGCCTAAAATTGCAGCCCTTCACCGGCAATGGTGACGTCTCCATATCAGTGAAATATTCTGGAGAGGGACGTTAAACAGTATATAATCAATCAATCTAAAAATATTTGTTTTTAATTTGGTATTGCTTTTTTTTCACAATATTAAAAAAAAAAATTCTGACGTACTCCATGTATAATGTTCGTGTAATTGAAGTACATTTAAATTCACAGAGAAGTTTTATATAACAAACCTGTTAGCTCTTAAAAGGATGCTGTGTGAAAATCCATATTTTATCAACATTAATATTATTCCTGTGAAACCGAAATTTTCATAACACATGGCTAAAGGTGCCAAGAAAAAAAATATATATTACAAATTCGAGGATGAACTAGAGGTACTGTGAGCAGTAAATAATATAAATGATCAACCGTCTCTAATATGAATATAATGGTAGTGTCCATGTTTTGCAATGGGGAACCCAAAATATGTGTAGGATGAAAAAGTAATTACAGAAGGTGCACAACGGCAATATGTAATATTAAGTATTCGTTGAAAATTTCATTCAGTGGTGTAAGAGGATTTTCGGATAAGAGATGGGTTTACCTAAAGCGTAACAAACAGATGGACGGACATCCCGATTAATAAATATCCTCCCACTTTTCAAGCAGGGAGTACAAAAAAGGACTTATGTTGGCAGGCAAGCATTATGGCCCATGCATTTTATTTTGCTATTCAATGTCTCTGAAGGTCTTTCTCAAGATTGTTGCAACACAAAAAATCTGAAACAGTTGTCCGATTTGAAATAAATATATTGTTCACTCACTTGACCTCCCGATCAAAGATTTTATTTTACACCATGTTCAACTCCCGTGAGTACTTTCAGTACTTTGATTTATTATGGTCGGCAAGTTTATAATAATCTCTCTGAAATCACCCCTTTGCTACTAATATTCCCTACTGTGAAAAAGAAAACATTCAATACTAACTAGAGTCATGAATATATAATCCGTACAAGAATTTTCACACTTCTTTACAACTCATAGGAAAGTTATGAATGAAATTTATGGAAATAACAAACAGTTTTCAAGCTCAAAGGCCCATTAAACAATACAAATCAGGAGGAGAGACAAAATATGTTTTTATGATTTTTAAGTGCATTTTAACTTTGAAAATTTAAAACATGCTAAGATTGATAATTTGTCCAAAAATTCGATCAACTAATTGTTTTCATTAGGTGATCTAAAGCGCACATAGGTGTATCAGAAATTGTATGAATGATTAAAATTCACTTTTAAGTAGCATTGAGGCTAGAATGAAGTTTTAGAATTTTTTGTCTACTTTGAATGTGAAAATGATTTATTCACAGGTTGGTACTAGCTTCAAGAGTGAATATATTATGAAGTATTATTAGTATGATTATCGCATAATATCTACTATTGTAAAGTGGAAAACGTGCAGATCAGATGACAAGTAAGAGAATTTGAACATCAAAGCGGAAGTTGAACAGGTTTATACACTTCCTCGATTTTTACTTTTTCTTGTATATGATTAAATTCATGTATATGCATGGAATTAAATCAATTTAACTTTCAACATATATCGGTGCTTGGCAAATTCTATGGCGTATACAAAACTCCACTTTATCATAACGTTTTTTTTTTCATGTTCCAGTGCCATGTACTGCAAAGAAAAGAAAGTGTATCTTTGTGATATAGGATAGGATGCTTTTGCTGTAAGGAATGGGACCTTTTGTAGGTACGTAAATAGCATCATCAAATAATGTGCACGGGAGAGAAATGTTATTTTCTAAAATTGTTTAAACGATGAGATGGTTGACAGAAACTGTTTTCTTAACGGTCTCAACTTTTTTGCAGCTATGTATTTTTCAAGGTTGCTATTTGTCCTCTGTACAAGTTAATAAAATATAGAATACTTATGCAGAATCCTGAAAAACATAGGTAAACTGAGTCCTCATTTTTAAAAAGAAATTGTATCATGCGTAAAATCTTTACATGTGTATTATATTTTAGAAACCCTTTTGCCTACCTCTGACTGGCTCTGAGTTACCTTTTCTCTACTTTAAAAATTTATTTAATATAATTTTAAAAAAGTATTACATACTTCTGAAAGGTTAATGAAAAATAGTCTGTCATGGAATGCTATAAATTGTCTATTTATTTTTTATCATTTTAGTTTTTCCTTAAATTATATGTGAACCATTAGAAAAAAGGAGTTTAATCTTAGTATTTGTTTTTAATATTTTTAATCTAAAATAAAAATTCGTCTTGGGACTGTAGAGAGTTTGGTTACAAATGTTGTGCAGGCTACTAATGGAATTTAACAGAAGGAAACTGTACTGGTGAGTAACCATCAATGAATGTTCAAAATTGTTCTTTATATTCATCATGTATTTTATCTTCATCGAAATTAATAGAAAGACTGCTCGACTTCTCAGATATTAAAAAACAGCGTTTGAAAGGAACATTTCCGTTATGCTGAATAAATATTGAAATTTGGCTTCTCTTTCATTGTTTTTGTAGCAAAGAACCGTACACATTTTATCTTGTGTATGCATACAATATAATTATTTTTTGTCCCCCGCTTTCTCGAAATCAAGGGGACATTTAAACGCATTCGTCTGTCAGACTGTCTAGCTGTCCGTCCGTAAGACTTTCTGTCCTTAACAGAAACTTTATCCTTGGCCATAACTTTCGAATGAGAAAAGATAGAGCTTTCTTATTCACATGTACATTACCTTTGACAAGACCTTTCTAAATATACTAGGATTTTTTGACCCCATGACTTTGACCTCGAAGTTTCTTTATTCCTCAAATACTTTAAATTCTTCATAACATTTTAAAAAGAAACAAATCGGGCTTTTGTTTTATTCATGTATATTACCTTTTATAAGGCCTTTGACAATGATTTTTGACCCTGAATCCCGACCTTGCAGCTTGACCTACTCAAAAATGTTATCTTTCCTTTGTAACTTTTGATTGCGAAGAATTTGGCTTTTTTATTCAACATGTGATTTACCTGTCACAAGATGTTTCTGGGCTTACTATAATATTTGACCCCTTAACCTACATGTTTGACCTGATTACATGAAAAAAGAAAATAACTTGCATTGAGGACTACTTTTAAATAAAATAAAATAAGGTGTTCATATTTGATACAATATGCTATAGATAATGACATCCCATCGACCAAGACAGTTTTAAATGCGGGGTTGTTTGTGTGTGTGTGTGGGGGGGGGGCATTTTTTGTTGATAGTGTACAAAAAAGTAAATAGTATTCACATATTAAAGTATTCACTTATTCTACACGTTCGACATTGATCCTTCCAAAATGTTAATTTGTCAATTTTATTTGAAATTGAATAACAATGATATAGCATCAAATCCGTTGGATATTGAATGTGCATGAATATGACATTTTAAAAACATTTCTGTGATATTAAGCGATATCATTGTTCAATACTGACATCATGTAATTAAATCGACTTTTTATCATAGAATGTATGCCAGGATCCTTTGGCCTTAACTGTTCCTCTGAGTGTACAGTTGGTTATTATGGTCTGTGGTGCATGCGCAAATGCCCCGAATACTGCAAATCTTGTAATAAAGTCAATGGAACTTGTGATGGTACAGGTATTCAAAATACAATTTTCAATCTTAATTTTTTATAAGAAAAGGAAGGAACTTTTCTGGACAAGAAGAAAGAATGGGAACTTTAAAACTATTTCTTTTATAGTATAAAATTTTATCAGTGTAATTCATTCCGTACTATTTAGTATGACTTTTTTCTTTCTCAGAGTTAGAATGATTAGCAAAATTTTAATTTTAAGGATTTAAAATAATTATTCCTTCCTGCTCTAGGTCAAAATATAAATAATTTACTTTCAGAAGTAAATACCATAAACTCAGAAGATCTAACAATGATTTCTTCAAACATAAAGATGATAACTTCAACAAAACTATCAAAGCAGTCCATAAGGAACACCGAGCCTTTTTCAATAATTGGCATGTTGACATCACCAGCACCATTAAGGCAGTCGAAAAGGGGGTCATTGCTATATGTTATCATCTCCATTGGATCATCTGTTGCTCTTGTATTACTTGTGGTTCTGATGAGAAATATCTACACAATAACCACACTTCAACCTAAACAGACAATTCTACTTCAGATTCAGGATCCAGAGTCTGAGGTAGCACAGAACACAGTAAACCCGGCTTTTGATCCTATCTATGAAAACTAACTAATACCTATTACTAATACTGCATAAATGCATTCAATTCATCAATTGTGATTTATATCTATCTTTATAATTGTGTGATGTAGAAGCTTTTTTCTCGAAAAATATTTGGGAGATGCTTTTGATTCTCATCCTGACAAATGTCATTAAAAAGGTATTATAATGGAGTTTTATGGTTAATGTAAGAATATTTGTCCAGTTATTTATTAATAGTTTTCCCCAAAATGTTTTGTTTTTACTTATGAATCATTGATGCTTTATTAAAGCATTCTACTGATTTAATTAGTGTATTGATAAATGATTATAGGTTTTGATATATCACAAAAAAACTTGTGATCAGAAAAGAGAGATCAAATGAAACTTAATACGTCTAAAAAATCTTGTTAACAGCATTTTATAATACCCTAAAATCTTGAAAATAAGACGGATTTAATAATAAGCCGGTTTTGAAAATAAGCCACCTTTTTCTTGCATAAAAAATTACTCGAAAATAAGCCAGTTTTGAAAATAAGCCGGTCATGAAAATGCTATGTAAAACCTTTGACGATTTCCTCGTCTTAAAAATTTGACGAGTGAAGACGTTTTTTTTTTTTAACTGTGCAAAATAAAAAGTTATCTTTCTTTAATTCATTTAACCTTTACCAATTACTGCATACGTCATAGTACGAACTAAGTCTGTAGCTACTAATGAACGTATGTAAAATTACTAAGGGTGTTTATAAAGTACAAACTAACGATGTGTTAAAAGTTGTTATAATTAAATGAGTAAATGGATAAAAGGAAGTTTTTGTTTGTAAAGCATTTAACTGTCAAGTACTACTGCCCAAGGCAAGAAACCTGCTGATTGGCAAGGCTTGGTAGTAATTATATTTCATTGTACCGTATAATTGAGTTTTTTAAATATGTGTAAAAATGTGTTTGTTTGATTAATTTATCAAGTGATTCAGTTGCAAGCGGATATCTTATATATTATTTTTATTACTTTTTTAAAACAAGTTTATATTTCATGTAAATTCATATGCTGTATATATATAATGAAAGTAACTTTTCGGGATGGGCATTCTCAAAATATAAAGTATACGATTGATTACACGTACACCTTAGACCTAAAGAACGTACACAGGGAAACGGCAATGAATACAAGAGTGCCCTCTTCTCTTACCATTTTTTTGCATCGATAATAAGCCGCAATTTGAAAATAAGCCGGTCTTGAAAATAAGCCCCCACTTTCTTACCAAAACTTAAAATAAGCCGCGGCTTATTTTCAAGATTTTAGGGTATGGCATCGAACACAACTGACTGACTGCTTTGCCTGTTTTCGCGTTACATGTAAAACCTTCAAATAATGTTTTCATTGTGAAGCAACAAAACATTGATGTAACCATCAGTTGTCGGAAGGGAAAAAAACGAAGTAAACAATGGAGTATTGATAATTCAACCGCTTCTTTATAAAAAATTTGAAAAAGATACGAGTCTGCATGATTGACATGATAAGAAATTTTGAAAAACTTAAAGTCGGAGAAAAATGGAAAAAAAGGTCCTTTTAAACGATATTAATCTCTAAATTTACTTCGATACACAAGAGCATGCTCTACTCATGATTAATATTTAAAACAAGTTAAATTATTGACAAACAAGATGATGATACAAGAATGTCAGCAGTCTCGTTTAAAGTCATCATTTCATAAGTTCTATGGTCAGTACATTGACCTTGAAAGCAAATAAAATTTATCATAGAGTCAAATGCTGTCTGACTTATTTCATACTTATTGATACATGTAGAGTATTGTTTGTCCACTGAGTTGACAACGGATATTTCCGTTTTTTCCCGATAATGACAAGAAGCACAAGGCGGATGTTACCGGTCGGCAGGGGATGCTTTCTCCTACATGATACCTGTTTCCACCTCTGATGTTTTGGAGGTCTTCGTTTGCTCTGCTCCAATTTTGAATTTTTTATTGACTGTTGATCTTCAATACTGTTCGTTATCGCCATATATGTTTCACTCAAATAAATGTTGACTGCATAAAACATAAATTAAAATCAGACGCATGCATCACCTTTTATCAAACATATATTTGAATTAAAGAATTTATACGTTTTTGTTCGATAAGTAAGATTCGATGTTCTAAAAAAGGAATATTTCGTCTTTCTCGATAGTAGATAACAAGCACTTTTTATATTAAATATGAAAAACATGTATACATGTAAACATGTTTTTCAAAATTCACTATATAATACATAATATACAGTTATAGTATATAATTTAGAGAGTTAGAAAAATTTCAGTTGCAAAAGGTCATAACTATATTTTCTGAGGTGCAGCTGAGGGAAATAGTCCTGTACAAGGGGAGCTGAAATCCTGCTAACGCCCCTAATGATAAACTTTTTAACTGATTTATTATACCGATACAAAAGTAGAAAAAAATAGAGGATTGGGAATGACGGGGAAATAGCTTCCGGTGTAACGACAAAAAATGACCCCCGTAGAATATTGACTGGGGGTCATTTTTCCACGCAGAAATTTGACCCCCTGGTCAATATTATACATTGTAAAATTACCCACTTTTTCTATAAAATATGGCCGTTGGGTCGTTTTTCTCCGTGTGCATTGTAGAAAAATAGAATGACTTTGTAGAATAATGACCTCTTTTCATTTTTTGATACAAAAACATTCCTTTTGGTAGGAATATTCTTGTTAGGCGAATGCATACGGGTAATATCAAACGGCCCTATGATCTAAAGTGTCCATTTCTAAAAGCTTTTATCCTTAAATAACGAAATTAAAGCTATGTTACAACTTACATTTATGATACAACCCGTTTTATCCCCATTAAAGGAACACAATATATATTAAAATGTTCTAAGGCTATTAGAGTAAAGATACACGCATTCATAATTTTTTTTATTACATTTTATACAATAAGTTTCCTCAGTTGTCATTTTTTGAAATCTTAAAAAAAGGTCTTTTTCTAGCTGGTGTCAGAAAAAAGGAACTTTAAAAAGTTTCCATAATTGTAAATCTATTTGATTTAACCCTGGATTAATAATTTACAAAAAATCAAAATAAAGTTTTATTTTCAAAAGTTTAACGTTTTTGAAATTTGATCCCCACTTTTAAAATAAGCGCAAAAAGGGTGCTTGCTCAGAAAATTTGATCTTATAAAAATATTTGGTTTTCTATGAGTGAAGTTTTAAACTTCTAATAAAAAATAAGGATGATTTAATTTGTAAAAAAAAACAATTACTAAATTAATTTGCCTCTGACCTATGATACTAGGTAAACAAAAAGTGGTTAGCTCAAAACCTTTAAAATGTCTTTTATCGTTTGCTACTGTCAAGAAAATCTTAAGAAATAAAATTCGGGTTGTGTCATAAAAAATGATTCACTAAAAAAGAAGCACTCATCTTATCAAAAATTGGCACATGTTGTATCGTTTTCCCCTTTCTACATGTACGAGGGGTGTTAGAAAAGTTCGCGGACAAGTTCCATTGTGTGCGCGCTATTTCCAAGAAACCGGTCAAACTTTCCGGATTAAATCTTAACCTATTTCCCAATAAATATACAAAAAATTGGTGCTCTCTAGTGATCATTGAAAAATATACAGCTTTTTTATTTTGATAAAACCTGCTTCACGGAGCATGCTACATTTTGGCATGTTTTCATCACAAAGACTCTTTATTAAAATTAAAAATTGCACAATTGTAGCGAATAGAGAATTATGATATTTTACCTGTCGCTAAAGTATTCATGATACGTCACTGGGAGAAATTTTGAATAAAATTGGAGGGTATATGACTTTTTTATAGCCATTTATAAATGATCAACGCGTAAAAACACAGCCAAAAATCGGAACGTCATCAAGCGTCATGGAGCACTGCACTACGTAAAAATTATGTGTGCAGAAAGGAAAATGTGTAAAAAGAGATTAAAATGTTCAAGATGCTGCCGGGAATTTCCTACACATACAAAGGGCAAAGTTTTCAGATGGTTGTAGCTTTATAAGAATGGAAGGATTAACATTTTGAATGATTAACTCCATCAATAATCTATAACCCTTATCGCCTGGACATTGTGCCTATATGGTTTTGCATTGTTTCCATTCATGATCGATTAATTGCATTAACTTTTTTAAAGATAAAAATAATATCCGAATCAGTACAATCTGAATCAGTACAAAAGACATTGTAGTAGAAAAGTAACATGTCTTGATATAGATACTCAATTTTAAAGTAAAAAAAAAGAAGAAAAAATAAAAGATTTATAGAACTGGACAAAGCTTAACGGGTTGAAATCTGGTTGTCACGTCGCCTTACGTCAAGTGATTGCTCCTTGAATCCCATGACCTCATAGTAAAAATTGTTGCAAATTTTCAAGATTTAAGTAAATGGACCTGATTTTTTAAATACTAATAAACAAAATGTAGGAATTTATTCAGACATAGGTCATACTTCATAGTACACAATAGATTTTCCGTTATTTAATGTGTCCGCGAACTTTTCTAACAACCCTCGTACTAACACGTGGTGATTTTAGTTTTTTTTTACCAATAAGAAAAGCAAATGCTGGGATGCCAACAAAGCTAAGGCATTCTATCTGGAGAGCAAACTCAGTAAAAGCCGAATTAACATTAATTTGTGTTTCTTCCCCATGGATTTGTGCACGGCAATTAATGTCAGCAGTTTTGAGGGAGGGATCTCAAGTTTATCTGGGTTTAATACATAGGTAGAATACTTATTATTTAAAAGCCTTTGCACTCCCTTGTATCGGAGGGGGGATTGTCCATCAAAATCAAATGCTGTAAAAAAAGTAAAAGAGAGAGAGAGAAGAAAAAACAAAGTTACCGGTAAATTAATTATAGTAAACTAATTCTTCAGTAAAAATAAGCTGTCTTTCTTTTTTTCCGTATTTCCATATCAAAATATTTTTTCTTAGTATAAATTAACATCGGGTACGATGAATTTGGTAGTTGTAGAAGCTAAGTACCGCGTCGAATTATTAGTAATTTCAGTTAAGTGTGAAGTTTTACATTACGTCACGATCTTTTCCACAGATTCATCCAGTGTAAACAATTCAGCCGCCGCTGAGTGATTGGTCAGCTCATATTATCAACACTGACACGGAAATAGTCTGTTGCATGAGCAACCAATCAGGGATTAGAAGAAACTTCCAGTCGAAAAACTTGCAGTTAGGAGGCGTGTATTATTTACCTTGAGCACAGATGTCATCAAAGGTTGTGACGTAATGCAAAACTTCACACTTAACTGAAATGGGGAACCGGAGTCGGTTATCTTATCTTGTATCGGTAGGGGGCGCCACAGGAAAATGCGGTCCATTACAAAAATGATAAAACCTGTGAAGATGGATAATCAGCATCCATTCTCGAATACGATATCGGAAAGCACACACGTTTCAGTTACTATCTTTTACTTACTATGGCATCTAATTGTGGTGATATGACTATACCTGAACTTAAGAAAGAGTTAGAAAAGTTTGGAGCGAAGAAATCAGGAAGGAAGTGGGAACTTGTGGAGAGGTAAATAAACATACGATGTTTTCATGCAAATCCAAGTAAACATTATTAATAACACGGTAAATAAATATCAGCGGTGTGTAAAAGATTTACATTAAGTCAAGTTAACAGAAAATAACAGAATTACCTGGTTAAAGAGATTAATTCTTGAATAATCTGCAACTTTAGCGTGTTAGATTTTTAACTTGAATTTCCTCGGTAATTCTAACATCGATGTTATATTGCTTGGTGCTTGCAGTAAAATAAGAATACTTCTCTACATTTTTATTATGATGCAGTATTATTATTCCCTGATTGTTGCCACTCTGTTTCACTCAAAATATACACAAAAAAGAATTAATTAGGCTTATTTTATTACAGACTTGAAGCCTACAGAAAAAATGCACATTGTGCTAAGACCGATGTTTATGGACCTGAATTTATGATGATGACGCCAGATCCACAACTCTACAAGGACCTTCATGGCGACAAGACCTTTCCAGGATGCACCGAGGCGGAAATTTCCACTTTCTTGTCCAAGTTTAATAAGACAACTGATACGAAAGGAAGGGATATGTACAACGATGGGTTTATCCAGTATGTGAGGGTGACATTTCATGATTCAAATTGGTTCGTTAGAAGCAGTGTAAAAGCTTCAATGATGAAGTCTGTGAAATATGTTGTTGACATTATGATAGGAAAAGACAGAAGTGTTATAGAGTCTCAATGTGAATGTGCTGCAGGTATGGGACCCGATGCACATTGCAAGCATGTCTGTGCTGTACTTTTTTCATGTGCAGATTTTGTTAAGCAAGGGACTTACAAAACGGAACTCACCTGCACACAGAGGTTACAATTTTTTCATCGTGCTAAGCCCCATAAAGGAAGTCCTATGAAAGCAAGACAGTTGGACATGCCAGGCTGTGACGAAGTATGCAATAATGACTATGACCCTCGTCCAGTTGAATTTATAGGCAATCCAGGATACCAGTCCTACTTTAGAAATGTGTGCCTGAATTATCCAGGTATTAGTAAGACCCCAATTTTTCAGCTCGATGAGCCTGTGAACATGAAAGCTTACAATCTGGACCATGACTATCTAAAAGATATGTTTAGTGAAACCCATTTGAAACTTTTAAATGTATCAGAAATTTCAGAGGAGAATGCACGTCAAGTTATGATGAAAACAGCTACACAAGCGACCAACGACCTTTGGTTTGAGGAACGTTGCAAACGTCTTCATTCTTCGGTGTTCGGGAGAATATGTAAAGCAACTGATCGAACTGATAAGGTGAAACTTGCTGACTTCTTAACAACAAAGGCACAAAAAATTAATGCCAAACCTATTCTTCATGGAAGAAAATACGAAAAAGAAGCTGTTAAGAAGTACCAGGAAATTTCGGGACGCACAGTTTACAATAGTGGAATTTGTGTCAGTCTGGACTCCCCTCATTTAGCAGCAACCCCAGATGATATTATTGATGATGACACCTTGATTGAAGTAAAGTGTCCATATGTGGCTAGAAACAGTTTTATTTCCTCAAAAACAGTTCCTTATATTAAGCAGTCTGGAAGTAAATTTTATTTGAATAAATCCCATGACTATTACTATCAGGTCCAAGGACAACTTTACTGTGCAGAGAAAAATGAGTGTATATTTGTTGTGTATACTTTCAATGACTTTTTGTTCTTTGCAATAGAAAGGGATGATATATTTATTGATGAGATGAAGAAAAAATTGAATGAATACTATGAAGATTTTTTTAAGTCTGCTCTGTTGGAAAAAACTTTTTTCAAGACATATGATGGTAAATGTACTTGCAATAAAGAAAAATGAAATAAGACTTTATTCTCTTATTATGTCATTTTTAATACCAAGTTATGCATAAGAAGGCACTATACAATTCTTAAAATTACACAACATGAAACAAACATAGATTATTTCTGAAGAAAGTTTTGTTTCAGAGCTATTCATAGGCTCTGTCAGAATTTTGAATGTTTTTGCAAGTCCAATGATCCTCTCAATGTGCACACGTTTGTTGGATATTTTTCTGTCCTCAATGACAGTAGCACAAGACATTCTGTTTTTCTTTTTGAAAAATGTTGGTGTATTTATTTGAATGATCCTGTGTACAAACATATCCTGCACATTAAAACCTTTGTCCGCCATTATTGAATCTCCAGAATTGCACATTTCCAACAGACTACTTCTTTCAACTATTTGACGGTAACTTGTTGATCCCCCATATGTGGTAGAAATATAAGATGTTAATCCACCTGGTGTCGCTCCTACAAGAACTTTTACGGTGTTACGGTTTTTGTAGGTAGAATACGTTGCTTGTTGTGGCTTTGGTAACTTTGGTCTTTTGATAGGACACTCTGTGCCATCTATTATCACTCTAGTATTTGGAAATTTTGTTTTAAAGTCTGATGGACAGTAATATTTTACAAGATACTTTGTAGGCCAAATGTCGATTTCCTGCCATTGCTTACTCATGAATAAAATCCATGTAAAAAATATATTGGATACCGTCTTTTCAGAAACTCGAAATAATCTTGAAAGTTCAAAATTGGTCGTATGGCGCCGTAACTTGCAGAGGACTAAGAAAAATTGGTCAGGAACACTAATGTTTGAAACCTTGTGATAAATATAATTCAAACAGTGAGCTGCAGGTCCTAAAGTTCTTAAAACAAAATAAAATTTAGTTAGAGTTTCCAATCCAGTATAGAAATTTACTCCGGCATCATCATTTGTAAAGTTTTCAATACTCATTGGGGGATACCGAGGAGTTTGTGTTTGTACATCAAAAAATTTAACGTCAGATTTCTGAACAGGGACTTGAATTTCTTCAGCCAAAATTTGGGTAGAGCTATATACAGTTTCCTCGGATACTTGCAGATCATCAGCTGATGTATAGATGACTTCATCTATGGAAGACGAAGCAGAAAATTCTTCTGCTAGTTTTCGTTTGATGCCTCTGGATTTGGCTCTGTCGGCTCGTTCAAGTGAATGTGGACTTGGCTCTACCCTGGGAAAAATGCTTGGCACCGCAGTTTTCTTCAATCTTTTACTCAAAGGAGTAGTTCCTAAGAATTAAAATATTTATATCAATACTTGTTATTAGTTCTAGATTATTTATTAAAGAATTAAAGAATCTAATTTAAGAACTAAATTTTAAAGCCAATAAAACAAATACAGGTTTACTAAAATATTTTTATTTTATCATAATTGTTATGAAATTGAAATTACAAAACATGCCCATGTGTTTATTAATTAATTCAACTAAACAGGTCGAATTTGTTTGTAAGCAGGGTGCTAATTATAAACATCAATGTCAAAACACAGTATCTTCTACTGGTAGATATGCATAAATTATCAGATAACAGCATGTGTTCTTTTAGACATGCCTTGTGTTTATATTGTTAAGAGATAATGCATTTGTAATAAATGACCAGTAATTGAAGTTGTCAGTGGGGAGTCTGCATGTGGCAGTGTCTGTAACGTTATCAGATTACTTGGTATGAGAAGTAAACAATGGATTCGATATTTTAGTGCATTTCGATCCCATTTCATCTAAGTAAATAAGGCATAAATATTGTTCAGAATAAAATCTATAGAGTTTACTTTGCACATGCTTATCAAAAAGATTTCAAGATAGTAATTAAATATTGTTACCATGCTTGGTTTCAGTCAAATAGGGGTGTTGCTAAAACGCGGAACGGAAAACGGAACGGAAAACGGAACGGAACGGAAAACGGAATAAGTTATTTCGGATTAAATCACTTAAAATACTCAAATTATATCATAAATGTTATAACTTGTACGTAGTCAATCCACAACTATTAAATACGAGTTGATTTAGTCATGGTAAGTCTCTTATTTACGAAAATCGCTGACATGTATAGCAGCGACGTAGTGTAATCGATTTCGAATTTGAAAGAGTGGGAGGGGTTAAATTTACTTGAAAAGTTTTTGACAAACAAAAAAAAAGACAATTGTTTGATTCGGGAGAGGGATAAATCCCAACTCTAACATTTTTTCAGTACTATTTTTACTACACTAACCTACTACATTAATTACATTAACAAAAGTGTGAGGGTGTCAATGAACATTTCTGTAGTAAAAACAGTGGCGTAGCATCGTTTTTGAAAGTGGGGGGCCAGCCAGAGAAAACTTTTTTTTACTTACCTGAAAAAAGTTGACAAGCCAAAAAAAAAAAAAAAAAAAAAAAAAAAAAAAAAAAAAAGAAAAAGTTGCCCAAAGTCGAAAACCCTATTTCGTGGAGGAGGGGGGGGGGGGGGGAGGTAAAGTTTTTCACAGTGTAAACTAATTTTATTACCAATTCTAATACTACATTTTCAGTATATCACTAAAAGTCCAATAGTGGGGGGGGGGGAGGGACCAGGCTTTCAATTTACATTTCCTTTAGAATAAGTAAGGTTGGGAAAAAAAGTGGGGGGGGGGGGGGCAGGCCCCCCCCCCCCCCTGGCCCCCCTGTTGCTAAGCCCCTGAAAAAGGTTATGACTGGGGAAAAGAGGGAGGGCAAATATTTGATATCTAGATGAACCATGGACAGAAAAAAAAATGTTTAAAAAAATTATTAAGATTACTTTTAGGCAAACCTTTCCGGCAGTCTCGAATAAACACCTCTTTGGTAACACAGCTTGTTAAAATTTTATACAAAATAGAGTCTCTTTCTATATATTTTTAAATTCTGGATAGATATTAAAAGTTGGAAAACTTTCCTGTGGTAGATTTAGTGTAGCATCAGTTAAGTTTGTTTGTATACGGTATACATGTGCATGTACATTTGTGTTTGAATAACCCCGTAAAACATTCTAATTTGCTTTTCCGCTCATCGGAAAGATCTGAGAAGGTCTGCCCACTTTTTGTGTCCAAAACATACATAAGATTTAATGAATCGTTTAATTTTGCTGTAGGTCCCTACCAAGACCCCAAACTGTCCCCTCCCTTTTCAAGATTCCCGGATTCGCCAATGCATGCATAATCTGAATGTCAAAACTATTTATTTTCGTATTTAAAAACAAAATTGAAGGGGGGTGGTGGGGCTAAGTCGAAGAGAAAAAAATTCCAACGTACAAAAAACTTGACAAGCAAAAAAGGAAATATGTCCTTCGCCCAAACATGAAAATCCTATTTCAATAGGGGGGGGGGGGGGGTCGAACTTCTTTCCGTACCAATTTTTTCCCAAACACTACCACTTAACCTTCCTTGACCTGATCTACGACGTGCCTGTTGAAAGTGTGTGTGTGTTGGGGGGGGGGGGGGTTAAACCTACGCACCAATGTTGATTGCCTATATTATGGCTACCTCTGCAAAAAAAAAGGTGGGGTGAGGGCTAAAAGCTACCCCCTCCCCCACCCGGTTCCGACGCCTATGACAAATATATGCATGGATATATACTAGTAGTCTTTTTTCCTTCTGCCTATTTCAAGATTTTTTCTATGAATGGGCTCTCTTTAGATAAAAAAGAATTTGTACGAGACACTCAGATGAATACTCAGGCCTTTGCGTCTACTTAGTATGTATTTTATAGACCATCGCTTGTATACCAGTTCTGAGCGGATGGTGTGTATGGTTCATGAACATATTTAATAGTTTACAATAAATTATTATTAGATATGACTTTTACATCAAGAATATTGCTTTTATCTCTGATTTATATAGAATCTATGTTATTTGTTTGACATAAATTTTCCGTATTCCGTTCCTTTCCGTTTTCCGTTCCGTTTTCCGTTCCGCGTTTTAGCAACACCCGTCAAATAGTCGTCTGATTTAAAATGTGCTCTGCAAACAACAGCATGAGTTGACGGAGTCCAGCTTTGAAAACGAGTTTCACCACGTTTTATTGCGTGTATCCATGCTTTTCTTCTTAACGGGTCCGTTGGAAATATATGGCCACCCCGATTACTACAATTCGGCACACAACAACAAGTTTCAGGCATGTTTTCCGGGCACGTGTTTGACAGCAGATTGTTTACGCTTTTCTTCGATCGGTAACTACAGATAAGGCGCAAGGGTGTTCCGATACAGGACCGTGTTTGCCTGTGGCGCCCTCTAAAGAAAAGATAACCGGAGCTGGTACCTTATTACTTATGTAAGAAAAAGGGTACTAAATTCACAAAAGTTTATATCATTTTCTGGTTAAACAAGATGGAGAAG
>NW_026921709.1:0-10299 GCF_032062105.1 Saccostrea cuccullata | reverse complement strand
GGACGAGTATAGTAGATATAACCCTGCTGATCTGTTTTAAACACGTGTTCATGTTGAATTTTTCTTTGATAATTTTACAGGAGACTCTATGTTACACACTGGTTATTCTAACAGAGATCTGTCTGGGATGTACTTCTCGACCCCAGACAAGGATAACGACCGATCTAGTGTTAACTGTGCTGCTGTCAGTTACCGTAGAGGAGGTTGGTGGTTCAACTGGTGTCACCTCGCCTTCCTTAACGGTCAATGGTCCCCGGAGTCCTGGGGCTGGCCATGGTATCCCACAGTACCGAGGGGGACGTCAGTGAAGGGGACCACCATGATGGTCAGACGTCATTAGGTAAACATCATTAAATCCTAATATAACAGGGTTTTTTTTCTTTTCGTATTACTGTGAAAATTTCAAAAGGTTATATGAGGTTTTACAAAGTAAAATATGTTCTTATTTCTGTGAAACATTAATTTAATTCTATTTTTTTTAACAGACGAAAGATCATCCATCGATGAGACGAATCCGTTTTGATTCAAGAGACGGTTTTAATTTTAACTTTTATCACGGGGTTCTTTTTTTGTAAGATTGTTTGACATCAAGTGACTAAACAAATATATTTTCAGGGGATGAAGGATTATGTAAAGCAATAAATTATTGTGATTTTGTTCTACTAAATATATTCTGTAAAAGATGTACATATTATGTGTTGTAATAAATTTGAAATTAGAAATATTCCGTTGTTATTCACACTAATAAATGAAGATGCCTGGACGGAGAATAAAGATGTAGATTACTTTATTGTCAAACCTATGACAGTGGAACCTGTTTAATCCGACACATTTGCAATACATTTTACTGTGGTGTCCGCCATTAAATTAATACCATGCAAGAGGAATGTCATAAGCTAAAACCAAAATTTGAAATCATTCAAATTCATTGTTATTTAGGTTACAGATAATTCATGTAAGTTAAAAAAGAAATCAAATTTGCAGAACAAGACAAGGAGTTAGAAGAAATAAGCACTGATTCATTATTTTTTGAAAGATGTTATCTTATATCTGCAACTGTCTTTGCAAATAAAACTTAGCGAGCTAACATTAATCAATATGTCTGCAAATACTTTTGCAATTATGGGACTACATCTTTTCAAATAAATGATTCAATATGACAAGTCATTCTCTACTATGCAATTTGGTTTATATATATATATATATATATATATATATATATATATATATATATATATATATATATATATATATATATATATATATATATATATATATATATATATATATATATATATATATATATATATATATATATATATATATATAGGTAAATCTTTTTAAAAAAAGAAACACGAAAACCTTTAGTTTAGCTTAACCCTCTGGCTGCGGAAGGACATATATGTCCTTTTACCGCTCGCTGCGGAAGGACATATATGTCCCTGGCGACGTCATAAAGTTTGAGACGTTTTTTCACTTTCTTTATTGAAATTTATATATTATAATAATTAAATTTGACTGCAGTTGTTGCTGAAATAAAAGCTTAAGAATTTCAAAACAACTACCAATTAATGAAAGTTGAATGTTAAAAAAAAATATTTTATAATAATTCGTGCAATTTTTATGCATTGATTGCAAGTTTAAAATGTGCAAACAAAACACTGTAAAAATAAGTAGTTTAAGTCATTGAGAAAACTAATAAATTTTACTGTCCATATAATCACTACCTTAAAAGTATAGTTTTACTAGGTACATGTATTAGGTATATTTACTGGTAAGATAGAATTTATAAGCAACTTTCACTAGGCCGGTATCTAAGTATTCATGCGACCCTAATTCCACAACTCACTTTCTTAATTTCACAAGGTTTTTCTTTTAGTAAATACCTTTTCGCAATTCAGTTCTAACATAAATACCGGTAATACACGTTTCTGCAAACCTAAGTTAAGGATAATAGTCAATTTTGTTGAGGGAAAAACCATAATTGTATATGATAAAAAAAATGTTATATTAAAATTTTCAAAAGAGTACTAAATGAAAATACTAAGAATTCCTTCTGTTCTTTTGGGGGTAAAAGCACGCTACAGTGTATAATTTAGAAATAATAAAAAAAATTTAAAATGTTTTCCAAGATTTAAAAAAGATTGCTTCTAAAAATTATCTTGATTTTTAGTTGAAATCGGAAACTGACAGCGGAAATGATGTTCATCTGCCTTCGGGTCAATTTTGTAGAAGTAGCTGTAGGACATGCGAATCTCAGTCGCACTATTGCAAACCATTTTGTCGATCGACCTTGGACTCTGTTAAACCGGCCCAACTTTTATCGAAGAATCCTAGTCAAATCTTCGAAAAATTAATAGATTATCTGTACCTGAACAATTTAAAAGCTTTATTATAGACTTTCTCGGAAGAGGAAACAAGTCGCTTTGCACAGCTGAGCAGGTTCTATTTTCGCAACATGACCCCAGACACAATTCAAGTATCGTTTCTCAATTGCAAACTCCATACGATACCCCTCGGCATGTCCAAACGCACAAGTCCGTTGGATTTAATTTATAGATCTTATTTTACATTTTTATTTCGTCATAGGAATTCGCGTACCTATCAATTATACCGAAATTTTCATTAAATAAAAAAACGTGTTATTATTACGTACGGTGTATCATTTCTATTTACCGACAATTTCGGCTAAATTTTTAGGTACGCGAACTCCTGTGATTTCGTCTAGCTAAAAAAAAATTAAATATCGGAGTTAGCAATGTACTCTATTATGCGTTCCTTTTAGAATTAAGATGCTGAAAAAGGATACAATGTTGCACCATGTTTTTCCTGAGTATATATTGTATTTTTGCTTTAGTAAATTTTCCTGTCTATGTGGTTGCAAGTTGCCCCCCCCCCCCCTCATTCTTTGTCGTCGTAAGGTCAATGTAAATTTCAAGACATTGACAATTTTTTGCTAACTTGTCAGATTTAAAAACCCTCAATTTATCGTAGTGTAAACTTCTGAAGTCATTGCTTATCATTAACTCAACAACACAAAATTTTTATGTATTGTCAATATTTATGCTTTCAAAATTTACGCCCCCCCCCCCTCCACACCTTAACAGCAGTTCTAATATAAAAATTAATTTAGATCCAATCATATAACGGTAGTCAATGTTTCATTGTAAAAATAATTGAATCTAGACCTGACAACTATGTAAAATAAATGAACTTTGTAATCCATGTGCCCCCCCCCCCCCATCCCACGTTGTCAGTAAAGCGATTAATCTTAATGATATTTCAGATGTTATAATCCATTAAAAAATATGCTTCACTGCACCCAGGTGCAATCAGGTGATATGATTTGTAAATACGACACCGGGGATGGGATGCACGGGAAGGGGGGGGGGGTAATCGGTGTGTGGTTATAGTTCGCCCTCCTGCATGTGTCCTTAATATGGGTGTTTATTATTTCGACTTTTCCCAATTTCAGATAAACCCTGAACACACGATTTGAACATCGTCTAAACAAACATGCACGATTTTGTGATATATTTTGTAACATATCAATATATTAAGGGAACTGTCTTCTCACAATGACACGGTTCAATATAAGTTTTAAACTGGATCTTTATCCAATGCATATTTTTTCTGTTATGCCTGCTTGAAATTATCGAAAAAACGTGATCAAAACATTTATTAGACTCCATGTTAGAAACAATACGATATTTTGCAGGAAGAATAAAAATGTGCTTGTCAAATGAATTCTCCTTACAAGACACTACGAATAGCGTACAATGTATTTTAAATATATTCCATTCATTATCATTATGGCGAAGATTACACATCTTCTCAAATCTTCAGATTTTAAAATAAGTTTTGAATTATCATAATCCCGTCAATTTCTCTGATAACATAAAACAGCACTTGTGTGTTTTCTACATCATCATTTATACTCAACTGGAAATTAATTTTTATTTAAAAAAAAATCAAAATGAAAAGATGTAGAAAATGAGTCCCTGAAGTCAATGATTAGCCGTGTCGACTTGCCCAGAAAAGTTAGGAAATCCGCATTAAATATTGACTGTTGAGTTTTGCTTCTAATAAATTGAAAACAAAATTACTTTTTTCTAATTCATGTAAAAAAAAATACAAATGGATTAATTGTTTCTGATGGTCTATATTTTACAGCTAAAGATTCTTAATTTAAAAAAGTTTTCTCTATCTCACAAAAGATGTTTTGTTTGAAAACGTCTTTTAGCCTATGTCTATTTGCAAACTTATAACAAACTTATAGGCACGGGGCTTTGTACCAGCATGAGTCAGGTATTATTTTTTTTTCTAATTTTGCCGAACTAAATACTAGACCGGAAAGTAAATTTTCCGCAAATATTGACATTAAATAAGCAACTTGTTGTAAATCTTCTTCACAATTCTTGGATTAATTATCGGCAATCAGGTGTTGAATCATTTAAAGTCAAAATTTAATGTCTACTAGAATAACTGAAATATTTAAACAACTTTTAAAAGAATTTATAGAATTATTTTCGGTACATTTTAATTTGAATTCATTGGTCAAAATTGTTATGTTAGGAAATTTTTATTAAAGATAAAAACATTTTTTGGGTGGAGGAGGGGAGGGGGGTTATTTAAATTTTCGTTTTTAATTGATTTTTTAAGAAAGCGATAAATCTGTGCGCCGAGAGACAGAATCAAATATTTTGAATTTCTTTCTTTTTTCAGACCGCACAACGTTAGAAATTGCAATGCATGCAGATAGAGAATACATGTAAAATCAAGAATATAAAATACTATATATTATTGGTCTACACTATTTTCATTTTTATTTAATTATACATGTACTTACATTACTTTTAAAAAGTTTAGAAATAATAATAACCATTGTATATATCAAACTGTTTTTAATAAGCGTCTGATTTTGATGTATATTCATTTCTCGCAATAGTTTATCAGTTTTATCTGATTAGGATAACATAAAAAAAATCTTGATATAATGATTAGAATTTACGCAAATTTGTATAAATAAAAAACTTCTTCATAGATTTGTTGATATATCGCATATAAATTAATTCCCCTATACACATTCCTGTAAAAGACGCGCACTTAGCGTTAACCCGAAAAGCCCGCAAAATAATGTCAAAGAAATTGTGACGTCGTTTTAATCTCGCAGTGACGTTATAATTTTCTGAACACTGACGTCGCAGCCAGAGGGTTAAGCGATTTCATTTCAAATCTTCAGAAGCTTTATAATACGTAACATAGCAACATAACGTCATAACGTCATAATAAGCGGAACATTACATACAAACGTCTATTGTGACGTCATAGTCAAACTTTGCGGAAAACTGTAGAATGAAAATTATAAGTACAATTTTACAACAATTATGCTCAATTGTTCAGTCTAGGTTTGAACACATGTATAAAATGTTTTTCTTTCTCACGTCTCTTCAATATCACTTTCACTTGAAAGTTTGTAAAAAGGAAATATAGTGAATTGTTTATTTCCACAAGTACCCAAATGTTCACTCAGAGGAATTTGCCGATATTCTGGAGTATTAATATGTTGTCGGTGGACACGCACCCGGGCACGCAATTGATTGCTCGTTTCCCCGATATAAAATTCTTGGCATCCAGCACACGTTATTACATATATTACATTTTTAGTGGCACAAGACATGTTTGCATTGACTGTAAATTGTCTACCTTTAAAGTCAAAAGTTGATCCTTCCATTATATGTGTACAAGTCCCGCAACGCGCGTTTGCACACTTAGTCACTTTGTAATTATTATTAAAATGAGATGAACACAGAAGTCTTCTAAGATTTTTGGGCTGTCTTCTGCTGTTAATGAATTTTACATCTCTATATATTTGTTGTGTTGACCGGTCCGTTTTCAGAACGTTGTTAAGTTGGTGTACTATGGAGGTCAAATTATGATTCCTTGGATTGTGGGTATGCACAAATGGAATTATTTAAAGAAATAAACAACGTTATTTAGTGAACATGGCGTTATGAATAGCAATTGATCTGCTGGCATATTCCATGATGCGCGCTAGCGCATCATGGAAAATATGCCAGCAGAGCAATTGCTATTCATAAAGCCATGTTCACTAAATAATCGTTGTTTATTACTTATATTTGCATTCTTGCTTACATAAGGATGTGGCTTGTTGTCTTCAGTGAAGAAAAACACACGGCTTTTAAATTAGTATACCTGATTATTGCACCTTTTCTCTGATAAATCACAAACAATTTATAAAGTATTAGCCTCTTTTAAAACAAAGTAATTAGTTATAAGATACAAGCTGTGCCGTCGTCACATTCTCTTAATTTTTGTTTTGATGCAGGTGTGACGTCATGGATCAACGTTATTGAAACCCTCTGACAAAAATCAATACTGTAATTTAACCTTATGACAAAAAAGAGAATGCGTTAATAATCATTATAACTCCAGAATGCTTTTCTATATGATTTTTTAATTTTTTCTATTTGTGTTTAAGAGTTGAAATCGTTCTTGAATTTTGCTTTTTATGAATGTTTTATCACCCAAGTGTGAACAGTTATCGTTCTTTGTACAAATACGCAAAAATACGATAAGAAAAAATAAAAATATGGCAGTTCTCTTCAATTTTTAAAAAAGTTTTATTATACAATTAAATACATTGACCAAAAGTAAATTTTTAAAGATATAAATCAGCAATTTTAAATTGTTCTGAATATCTTTTTTTCCAAAA
This sequence comes from Saccostrea cuccullata, assembly GCF_032062105.1. NCBI lineage: Eukaryota > Metazoa > Mollusca > Bivalvia > Ostreida > Ostreidae > Saccostrea > Saccostrea cuccullata. Next base: position 3,563 of record NW_026921709.1, on the reverse strand, counting down.
AATATCATTAAAAACTTATATTCATTCCTTTTACGAAACATTTGATATACATACTTCTCAACACGTTAAACATATGTAGTAGAGTTTGCACTTCACGAGTGTGATAGAGCAATTGCACTCATAGAGGAAGCAATTGCGTCTATAGTGCTATGAATGCAATTGAGTACTGCATGTTCATAGTGAGAGAGTGCAGTTGATATGCAAATATATCCGTTTTATTTTCCTGGGTTTTTGTGGACAATAATTCTGACCGTTCATATCCTTTGGCTTTCAATATCCCGTTATCTATCAGGTTTTGGGGATATCCCTGTTTTAAAAGGTAGACTTGAGTTCTTTCAGTCGGATATCTCTTGTGATTTCGTCACTAACGATAGCACATAAACGTCTAGCCAGATTGTATGGAATTGCTGTTTTTGTGTGATGAGGGTGACAGGATCCGAAATGTAAATACTGGTGGGTGTCAGTTCATTTATAGAAGATATCCGTTGAAAGTTTGGTATCTTCTTTAATGACAAGAACATCAAGGAAAGGTAATTCCATATCGCTGCTTTCCATGGTAAATTTAAGGTTGGAATCTAAGTCATTTAATATTTGGTGGAAAATTGACAATTTCTCAATGTTGTCATTCCAAGAATGAAACAGTCATCTAAGAATCGTTTCCAATTTAATGTTATAGCTTTAGCGTCCTCTTCTCCCCACAGAGTGACAAGTCGTTGATGGAGTTTTTGCTCGAGGTATCCCAAAGTTAAGGTGGCATACGTGGGAGCCACTTTTGTTCCCATCGCTGTTCCTTTGGTTTGAATAAAATGCTCTCCTCCGAAGGCAATGTATTGTTTTGAAGTATAATTCTTAATCCTTCTAAGATGAATTCTTCTCAAAACGATACTGTAGTAAGTGTCGGTATCTATCAATCCGTATTTAACCGCTCTATACCCAATTCCACTGGTATATTTGTGTATAAATTTCAAGACGTCGAATGACACGAGTTTCGTATAGGGTTGAATATTTATGGTAGGTGGTTGATAAAATTTATATCATCTCTTATAAAACTGGGAACCTTTTCACAATAAGGCTTTAATAAGATGTCTAACAAGTGACTCAGTCTTTCCATTGGAACAGATGACCACCTACAATTCCATCGAAGAGAAATATCAGTTCAACAGCAAATATCTTCTTCCTCTCTGAGCCTTTATGGCGTTTTTAATTAAATGATTTGTCCTGTACTTTTGGTAATCCGTAAAATTGACTCTCTTTTGTTTCAAAGTTTCTGTAATCATCTTTCTACCTAGCAGTTAAATCTGAAGATGGCCCACAGACAAGTTGATTTTATCTTTGATAAAATTTTTGTCTCTTGATTTGCATTAATACTCCATAGTAGTTAGGGTCCTGTAGCATATTCAAAATCTTACGTTCGTAATATGTTTTATTGATGATGACTACTCCGCCTCCTTTTGTCGGCTTCTTTATAACGATACTTCGTCATTATGTAAGTCATTTAAAGCTTTTTGTTCTTCTTTTGTGAGATTAGATCTAATATTCTTCTTAATTACTGTCCACAAAAACCCAGGAAAATAAAACGGATATAATTCCATTTGTGCATACCCACAATCCAAGGAATCATAATTAACTTCCGCAGACACCAACTTAACAACGTTCTGAAATCGGACCGGTCAACACAACAAATATATAGAGATGTAAAATTCATTAACAGCAGAAGACAGCCCAAAAATCTTAGAAGACTTCTGTGTTCATCTCATTTTAATAATAATTACAAAGTGACTAAGTGTGCAAACGCGCGTTGCGGGACGTGTACACATATAATGGAAGGATCAACTTTTGACTTTAAAGGTAAACAATTTACAGTCAATGCAAACATGTCTTGTGCCACTAAAAATGTAATATATGTAATAACGTGTGCTGGATGCCAAGAATTTTATATCGGGGAAACGAGCAATCAATTGCGTGCCCGGGTGCGTGTCCACCGACAACATATTAATACTCCAGAATATCGGCAAATTCCTCTGAGTGAACATTTGGATACTTGTGGAAATAAACAATTCACTATATTTCCTTTTTACAAACTTTCAAGTGAAAGTGATATTCAAAGACGTGAGAAAGAAAAACATTTTATACATGTGTTCAAACCTAGACTGAACAATTGAGCATAATTGTTGTAAAAATTGTACTTATAATTTTCATTCTACAGTTTTCCAGCAAAGTTTGACTATGACGTCACAATAGACGTTTGTATGTAATGTTTCGCTTATTATGACGTTATGACGTTATGTTGCTATGTTACGTATTATAAAGCTTCTGAAGATTTGAAATGAAAGCGCTTAAGCTAAACTAAAGGTTTTTGTGTTTCTCTTTTTAAAAAGATTTACCTGTAAACTACCGAGCACTGTGGATTTTTTTCTGTTTCAATATATATATATATATATATATATATATATATATATATATATATATATATATATATATATATATATATATATATATATATATATATATATAGTTTTGTGACAGGCGGATTGTGGGTTATTTAGCGTCTTTTACACTCACGTTGTGGTATTATGGATGGTTTGTGGGTCATTATATATTGACCCACAAACCACCGCCTCAAAAACTTGTGTATTGCTATAATATAAACCATATTTTAATATTTTACAAAAAAAAATATTTTGACCCATAATTACATTAATCAAAAATGACCACAATGCAATTTTATATACATCAATTCTTACCACTCAGTGAATTTGGTATGAATTTTGTGTGTGACCCACAATATTCTAATATACTTTCCCACTACTCACTGTTCTTTTGTTTCGGGGCGTATAATGGAAAATATGGGAATTAATAGTTATGTAGCTTATCAGCCGAGTATTTTTCATTGCCTACACAGTTTTTAAAAATTGCATAAAAGATAGACGCGTGTATATCCCACAATGTTCTTCTACATATATAATGACCAACAACTATGTATATAATATCACAATGATCCACAATATTATATATGTGCACAAAAATGACCCTCAATTATATAATGTAAACATTATATTTTTTCATGAACATTTATATACTTATCAGTTATTATGTATAAACAAACATTTGTATGTACACTGTTTTTTTTTGTTCGGGAGCGTATTATGGTAAAAACCTTGAATAAATAGTTAGGAAGCTTATCAGCCGAGTATTTTGACAGTTCTATGCAGCTTTTAACGATGCATAAAAGATAGACGCGTTTACTAAGTATATCCCACAATTTTCTTTCTACAAATATATATAATGACCCACAACTATGTATATATATCACAATGATCCCACAATATTATATATTGCACAAAAAATGACCCACAATTATATCATGTAAACATTATATGTTTTCACGAACATTTATATACTTATCAGTTATTATGTATAAACAAACATTCGTATGTGCACTGTTCTTTTGTTCGGGTGCATATTATGGTAAATACCTGGAATTAAAAGTTAGGTAGCTTATCAGCCGAGTATTTTTAAAGCTTCTACATAGCTTTTTACGACTCATAAAAAGGTAAGGTGTA
>NW_026921708.1:0-100534 GCF_032062105.1 Saccostrea cuccullata | reverse complement strand
TTTGTAATGCATCCCACAAAGGTACCAACTGATATCTTGATTTAAAATCACAAATCTGTTGCTTTGTGGAAGTTTGCTTGTTATATATTAACTTCTGTGATTCTTGTATAAACTTTGCAATTACACACAATGGATTCTGTCTAAGTAGATAATATAGCTTAACTTTCAAGTCCTTTTGATCAACTGAGCTGAAAACATCAATTGAATACTTTAATATATTTTTATACATTATTTACCTCTGAAATTGGTACATTCCTTTCAGTGCCAATATTGTATGCTCTGTAAGTTGTTAGTCCAGTTTCACTGAATTCCATATTGGATATAGCTTGAACTCCCTTCCATTTGTGCGAGAAAATTTGTTGAGTGGCTGTGTCAACTTCAACTACTGCTGCATTACACCCTACAACTCCTTTTCCGCTGTGTATGGCACGTTTTATATCCATCAGGGTTTCAATGTTGTTACCAGAGGCGACAAACATTCGCATTTTGCACCTCATGTGGGCAATTTTGGCGTCGCAGTATGATTTTCCCGACTGGGCTTCGCTATAGTCATATCTGGATATGAAGACTCCTTAAAGCAAAAATGTTTGTCCATTTATCCACACTTTGCAGTGGCATGCTTAAAATATTGTAAAATAATGCCAAAATCCTTATGAAAATTAATGCATGTGATGAAAAGTCCTATGATTTTGACAGTTTAATAAATTTACCAGTGCGATTACTGATTCCCTCAATGGCCTGCCACAAATGCCCACAATGATAGCAGCCAGCGTTTGTCAGATCTTAAATAAGCCTCTGTAATGTTTGGCATTCTCATAGGTAATGTTTTCAAAATGTGTTCCAGTATGGAAGCAACTGCATTGCAATCTTGTTTCACAGATTGGAAAATGTGAGCATATGTTTCATGCTGAAAAAAATTGAAATTATGAAACAAATTAGGCTCCATAGTCAGTTTTTAATAACCCCTGTAAATTGAATTTTAAAAGAAATAATTCAGTAATTAATTGCTATGTATTTGCTATATATTTTTACAGTAATTAATTGCTTTATATTTTCAAGAGTTTGCTTACTTTCAGTGTACCATCAGCCCCTTTAAAAATGCACACAGACACATGCCAGCTGATGCCTTTTTGTCCATAGAAATCAGACTGTTTTTCTCTGAAGTAGGAGGGCAAAAACTTCATAACCCAATCCATAACTATCACTACCTGGCTGCTGGTCAGATTCTCTAAGTTCTGTATTCTAGCTGTTTAAAAAATTGAAAAGCCTTAATGTTAATAGCTTTATCACTGTAAATATTGAGGAAAACCAAGATCAATGAAACAAACATTTGTATGTTTCTTTATGATATTTTTTTAATTTCACAGACATTAATTTTTACATTGGACTCTCAGCATTTCCCATTAAACAATCTCTTACCTTGATCTTGATTTATGGTTCTTAAGATGTGGCTTTTCCAGTCAACTATCTTGTTTTCAACAATTTCTATTTCCTTCAATGCTCCTCTTTTCTTCTCTTCATCATACGCTGAAAATTATGCAAAATTACCAGTATGATTTAAAATGTTCATCTGGAAACCAGACATAATCAAGACTGGAATTCTGAGTCAAGTTACTGGCAAAAATAAATTATGATTTTAAGTATTCATTAAGGGAAAATAAGTAGAAACCAAGGGTAAAACAAGCAGTTGTTTTCAAAAAATTTAAGTATATTAATTATAGCTTTGACGGAAAATGGAAATTTCAAATGGATATAGATTCACCACTTCTGGGATTGTTATGTTACTTCCAGACTCTAATTTAAGGTTCCGCGTTCCCCCAGATGAAATCTGTATGAACTGAGGATCGAAAAAGAAACTCAAAGCATGTTCAAGTTTCACAGAGTCCATTCTTAGTCTATGCAAGCTTTTAGATGGATTCTTCATGACTGCACCTGGCCCATATTCTCTACCATATTGCCTTGCCTGGTCTATTTTGTAGATGATGAGACCTGGTAACCTTTCCTGCAGTTCCCTCTTGGTGTGCTTTGAAGCAATCATGGATAAAACGAAGTTTTTCTGCATTGCTCTCTGACTCATTAAACAGACTGACAATGAATTCAGTTAATTCAGAGTCCTGAATTTCCTCTTCTAATTCTTCAGGTCCATTGAATAACAACTTCATTAGTTCTGTAGTTTGGCCAGGTGCCAGACAGTCTAAAATTTGATCCACAGACTCTGATGCTTTTCTTTTTATATACCTAAAAGTGCTGTCTTTGACATTGTTCAATGGTTTTGAAAGTTGAAATTTTACTGGACTCACTGATCCTCTACTGATTGTTTTCAAAGCCGTGTTGAGATCAAAGAGAGAAACCTGATTAGTATCACTCCAGTTTGATGCTTGGGAGCTGGCTGCATCATCAGTATCCTCCTTTAATAAATGGTGAATATACATTTTACATTGAACAATGCTGACATTCTTTAAAATATTGAAAAGTATGTAATGTACAAAAAGTTTTTGAGCCAATGCTCACTAAAAATACCTCCGCTCTGATGTGAATATATAATTATACACTTTCATGTGAGTTTACACAAGTTCTGTTATGGACAGACACATGGATTGGATAAACAGAAAATTAAGATTAGATTCATACAAAAATAAATCCCACCATATGGCATGCCTCAAAAAAAAATTTGCTAAAATTTCAAGCAACTGTAATGAGTTGTTGCTGAGAAAACTGTGACAAAAATTTGTTATATATATTGAACAGACAGATGCACAGATAAACAGGAAGTTGACATTGGACATTTTGAACAAAAATGAATTTCACCATATGGCATGCCTCAAGACAGAGTGTGCTAAAATTTTTAGCATCTGTGATGAGTATATATAGTTGGTGAGAAAACTGCAGCCATTAATTTGTCTTGGGCAGACAGACAGCTAGACAGACAGATGAATGAACAGATGGACAGACACACAAGGGTAAACACCTTCTGAGAGGGGGTATAACAATCATACCAGTTCAATACCCAGGGACCAGATTGGATTTCTACAAACCCTCTTGGGCTTAGGATTTTTATATCTTTTTTGGAAAATGAGTGGAAAACCAAGAATTCCATTTTTAGCATGTAATCTAAATTCATGTTAAAACATCTGAGAATAGGCTTGCATTTTTCCAAATTTCAACCAATATTGACTTTTACCCATTAATAGATTTTACATATATGTTGACTTACATGTGAATCAAAATCGTTAAATGAGTTTTCCTTCTGTCTCAAATTGTATGGCTGGGTCAGCAAACTTTCCCGAAAAAAAGTTTGACTAAATTCTTCTTTCTGAAATTTGAACAAATATACTTATCTAATTATGAATTATGTAGATGATATGGCGATTGCTAGATGAACTTGTATTTTTCTGTGATCATGAGATTAACTTTAAAATTTAAATGAAAAAAAAAACCAGGACTTTTCTTCAATTCAGCAAAACATCGGATGGTTGATAAGAGTTATGTCCCGTCTCTATTGTAATTTTCATATCTAATTACATCATGCAAAAATTATGTTTTAAACCACTCATTTGATTTTCTTTTTTTAGATTTTATACTGCAACAATTTAACTGTAATTTAGACTGTTCAATTTAAATTTCATTAACTACAATTTAAGCAAAATTACTTTGATGTTGAGTTGCCTGCATGGCGCCATGGTTAGAGCATCTACTCTAAGAGTCGAAGAGTAAGGAGTTGATCCTTACAATGCAAGTTCAAATCCCACTGTGGGATTCAGAGTATGGTAAAATAAATCATAGCATATTTAGATAAGAGGCCCATGGGCCACATCGCTCACCTGAGCACATGGGCTAGTTAAAAAACACAAATCAGCTCAGTATTGAAAAGTTTACTTGTTGTGGGAGGAGGGGTTTGGATTTTTTATTACTTGCGAATGTCACTTTATCAATAAGGCATACATGTATAATTTTGCCATACTTGAGAAGAGGAGTTTTAAAGATTTTTCCTATATATTTCTATGTAAAGATTTTATTGCCCATCATGGCCTCCGTGACCTTACCCCAGGGGTCATGATATGAACAAACTTGAATTAACTCTAACTGAAGATGTTTCCATGTTAATATCACCAATCATAGCTTTGCTGATCTTGAGAAGAAGATTTTTAAAAGATTTTTCCTATGTCATAACGCCCTAACCCCGGGGTCATAATTTGAAAAAAACACACGAATCTACACTACCTGAGGATGCTTCCACATGAGTTTCATCTTTCCTGGCTTAGTGGTTCTGGAGAAGAAGATTTTTCGTATATATTCCTATGTAAGCCTTTGATCAGCCATTGTGGCCCCGCCCTACCCCCGAGGTCATGATTTGAACAAACTTGAATCTACACTACCTGAGGATGCATCCACTCGAGTTTCATCTTTCCTGGCCCAGTGGTTCTGGAGAAGAAGATTTTTATAAGATGCCATTAGTTTTTCATTATTTCATAATTATCTCCCTTTGGAAGAGGGTTTGGTCCTTTATTTGAACAAACTTGAATCCCCTTCACCCAAGGATACTTTGTGGCAAGTTTGTTTGAAATTGGCCCAGTTGTTCTTGAGAAAAAGATGAAAATGTGAACATGAGTTTTTGACAACGACAATAACGACAGACAATGGACAAATTTTGATCAGAAAAGCTCACTTGAGCTTTTGGCTCAGTTGAGCTAAAAGCCCTGTCACATGCAATATAGAAGTGAAATAAGAAAACTATCTATTTTCATACAAATTAGTAATGACTAAGGTTAAAGGTTACAAACTTTTTTATAAAAAATACATATTTTCATTCACATATAAAAAAAATTAGTGTGGTTTAATGACATAATTTTTTATTTAGGATTAAAGTTTTTGTTTAGACATAAATTTCAATATTGCAAGGGCATAACCAAGTTAAAAATCTTAGGTTATTTTATAATCCTTTTCAACACTATATGTAGTTTGTGAAAAGTGCTGCAGATATATAGATTATTTTTTAATTGGTAAAATTTAATTTGTTGGACCTCAGGTTGAAATATTTTGCTGGTCAAATACATTAAATATAGATATAATTAATTTTTTTGCAAGATTTCAAGAGGTTCGCAGCACTTTTCAAATATCTTAATGCTTCTTGAGTTTTTGTGTAAAATTTTGACAGTTTGCAATAAATCGATTTTTTTTTTTTCAATGAATCTGCAAATTAAGTTAACGGCTTTTTATTTTACTGCAAATAATATTTTTTTTGAAGAAAAAAAGTCACATTTTTCATTGTACAAAATGTGACTTGATCAGCCTCTCACTGTGTAATTTTTGCACATTGACAAGTGCATTCCGAAATATACTGTTGTGTGGGATTTAATACATGTAATAGTAAGTTTGTATGTAGTATACAGCTATCCAGCTGTTTGAAATAGCAAATAATTTCATTTTGTGGTATTTTGAAGACCTTATATTATGTGTGACGTCATAGTAAACATTTCCCGTACAAATTAGGCCCCGCCTCCTTACTGTAACCTTAACTGTGCTGCGTAAAGTTTTTGTGACAGACTGACAGATGGATAGACTGACAGATGAATGAGATTATGGTCACCTCACTTTCATATGTCATTTAGAAGTCATCACTGAAGTTGATTTCTTTTTAAATTAAGTCAGTCTTGAAGGTCAAGGGGTCAGAAATCATTGCATGCTTGGAAATATCTTGTCACGGGTAATGCACATGTCAAATATGAAAACCGGGTTAATCTCTCCTTAATCAAAAGTTTTAATAAAAAATTAACATTTTTGAAAAGTATGTCAAAGGTCAAAGTCATGAGATTAAAAATCATAGATATTTTGTCGCATATATTTATGGCACGCTGATTTCACAAAAATGAGCTTAACATAGTTTCGCAGTCAATAAACTAGGTTTACAACGTTAATCTATATTTACATCTGTAATTAACCATAGTTAACACTATAATGTATGAACCGTAAACTATACGTAACACTGAAAACAATCACTTGTGATTGCAAAACATAGATTATCTGATAGTTTACAGCTCTAAACTATTGTTAACCTCATTTTAGTTCTAAAAACATCCATTTTTGTTGCTAAGCAACGGGTAGGAAATAAAAAAAAATATACGCTTCTGAAATCAGATTCTAAAAGAACAAATCCTCTGCTTTTACATTATATACACACGATGTCTATATCAGGTCCATCATTTGAGTAATTCGACACCGAAAAATTCCAAAATCAAGGAAATTGCTGAGTCAGCAAAAAAAGGAAAAACATGTATATATAACCATATCTATCGAACAAATATCTTAAATCTTATTTGTAAGTTTTTTATTGTGAAAGCACTTAAGATGTTTATCTTCAGAATAAAAGCAATAAAAAAAAATTCTCTATTAATTACATTTAATTAGTGCCTCAAAGATAAGGAATTTTTTCGTCCATCCAAGCTGAAAATTGGCTGGTTGCTAAGGAAATTTCTTTACCCACGTTTCCATAGTAACCATGATCCAAAACATTTTTTATTTTACATACATGGTTCATAGTGCAAGAGAAAACTATGTGTGGAAAATCATCAAATTCTGAGAACCCTCATATATCACCCTTTGCATGATTTTTACACGGAGCTGTACTTAAATGTATACATGTATACAGAAGCAAATAAAATATGCCAATATGAGTATAAATCTTTGATTGCTTATTTTTTATTATGTGTATAGAAGATTCGTTTTATATGGAATATTTATCACACTGTAATGATGATTTTATGAGTTTGAACAAGCCAGACCTCATAATTTTTTTTATTTCACATGGTGAATACTATCATTTAGTAAAAAAAAAAAAAGGATTTCGAAAAAAAAATGGATTGTCCGGGATTCGATCCCGGGACCTCCAACATGTGAAGCGAGATACATACAACTAGACCACAGAATTGCTTTACACTGGCGAAAGTTATGTGCAAAGTTGAAGTCACATACATGTATATATTCAAGTTCGATATTGTCAAAATTTTACACAATGCATGGTGTCTAATTTAACCTTTATTAAACAGTTCTAAGAGATGTAATAAGAATATCAAGTCCAACGAGAACCTGTTTTATACGTATTAACTCTACCAATGCCCCTGTGCTAAAAATAGCGACATGTTATACAATAAATACTAATAAAACAACAGAGTGGGACACTTTGAGAGGGTTGAGAGAGTTTTGGTATACAATTACATTGCAAAAGCTCAAAATCTTCTTGACAAATCGACCGGAAAGGATAGTGTTTCATACAGAGAGAATGTATAAATTTACGACCTTGAACTTTGACCTTTTGACCTCAAAATAAATAGGGATCTTCCTTAGGTCACAGGGAGTTGTTAAGTAAAATTTCATTGCAAAAGCTCAAAGGGTTCTTGAGATATCGCGCGGAAACGAAAGTGTTATGACAGAATTTGCGAATTTATGACCTTGACCTTTTGACCTCAAAATCAATACATGTAGGGTTCTTCTTTAGTCTATAGGGAGTTGCTATGTAAAATTTCATTGCGAAAGCTCAAAGGGTTCTCGAGATATCGTGTGGAAACGAAAACGTTACAGTCAGACAGAAAGACGGACGGACGGACAGACCCAAACTAATATCCCCCACTTTTCAAGCGGGGGTCAATATTGAAATATGTGTTAATATGTTGATAATTCAAAATTATTTTAATACATCAAGAAATGAAATGAATTTGTAGCAATGCAAAAATGTTTATAATGTAATATCAAGCAAGTTATTACACTGTATATTACCCCCTCCCCCATTCTCTTAGATTGTTAAATGATTAATTAATTATGCAATTTCTAAATACTTGTTACAATAAGATACTTGTCAAAGGCAGCATTTTTCTCGAAGTGTGGAGATCTTCATGGAGTGTCTCGGTCTAGTGTGTCAAGAGCCATTGAAAGAGTAAAAAGCATCTGTAATCGGCTCATCAATATCCATTTTCCATCGCGTATGTTAACGTTTCAATTAAATCTCACAATCCTATTTACATATCATAATTAAATTTAATTTTTACTCGACATTTATGGTACTGATAAAATTATTTTTTAAAGTGAAAAATACCAAAACAAAAACAAGAGGCCCATGGGTCTTATCGGTCACCTGAGCATCATGCAACAACTTTCAAATGATTAAATTTGGTTCATGTTTTAAGCTAGATGCTATGGCATTCACAATTTTGAAAGAGGCACCATTACTAATCATTACTACACACTTAGCTATTGCTTAGTTTGATTATTTGATACCCATAGACAGGGTTGGGGAACGAAAACTGCATTTCAACTAATCCGTAATATTTATCAATAATCAGTAGTGCCCCTACCACACATGAACCCCTAACCCTAGGTCCATACACTGCACATTTTGGAAAAAGCACCCTTCCTTATCAAAAATGTTTGATTAATACCAAGGAGCAGATTTCACACAATCAATTCATTTTCAGTTTACAAGTACTGGGGCCAAAAAATTCGCAATTTTGGTAGAGCTACTTTTGCTCATCATAACACCTAATACCCAGAAGCAGAGAAAAATCTTTTCAAAGAATTAATGCATTTTCACTGTAAAATCAACAGGGCCCCGCCTTAACACCATAACCCCTGTCCGTGGGGTCATAAAATTCACTATTTTGGTAGAGGCACTCTTGCTTATCATAACTATGTACTTAGTTTATTTGATACCCAGAAGCAGAGAAAAGGATTTTCAAAGAATTAATGCATTTTCACTATGTAATCAATAGAGCCCTGCCCTAACACCAGTACCCCTGACCCTGGGGGCATAAAATTCACAATTTTGGTAGAGGCACTCTTGTTTATTATAACTATGTACTTACATGTAGTTGGTTTATTTAATACCCAGGAGCAGAGAAGAAGATTTTCAAAGAAATCATGCATTTTCACTATATCAATAGAGCCCCGCCCTAGGAATAGAACCCTCTGACCCTGGGGCCATGAATTTCACAATTTTGGTAGTGGCACTCTTGTTCATTACAAATACAATTTGACTGCTTGATGTCCAGGAGTAAAGAAGATTTTCAAAGATTTCATTAATTTTAGTGGTTTTTGCCCCACCTATCAGAGAAGATAGGAGCTTTACCAAATTTGAAATTGGTTCATGGTTTCAGAAAAGAAGCTGAAAGTGTTCAAATGTTAACACACGACGCAGGACGACGGACGAAAACGGATAGCAATGAGTGACTCAGGTGACCTAAAACAAGGAAATATGTTAGGTATGTGCAAAACACATGCATGATCTTTCTCTAACATGTATGTCAATATATATACTGACTGCTTTCATGTCCAGGTATATCGTAAAAATTTTCATAGATATTATTTTGTTGATGGACAATCTGTATGTTGTCTAAATGTTTACTTTTTTGATGATTAAGAAGTATGGAACATCTGTTTGAAAAAAAAATATTCAAATAAAACATAATTTTACAGATTTCTACTCCCGTTTTTATTATATTTAGACAATTAAATTTATAACCAAGTAAAAATTATAATAAAGTTAATCCTTTAAATGTCTTAAGTTTGTAAAATTGTTTATTTTTTCATGTAGAATTACATTCTAAATTCAAAAATAAAAATTGAGGTCCATGTCATCTACAAGTTTCCATGTTTACCCATACCGCGATACAATGGGACTCTCCAATTTAGAAGACAAATAAGACTGCCTGTTTTAAAAATAGTCCTCAAATTAAACAACGCAAGATTGGAAAATAATTTTGCACTAAAAAGTTGGGCCATTGTTAGAATTATAAATATCATTTAATATAGGTATGTTAAAAAATTGAAATCTCTCTCTAACATGTATGTCAATATACAAATGTAAAATTCACTTCATGAAACAGAAAAATCATAAGAAAAAAATTTCTTTTGCATCCGATGTTTCCTTAAGCTATAATTGTATTTTTATTTAAAAAATGATAAACACTTTTGTCGGAAGGGCTATCACGCCTGAAACGTTAATCTGGTTTCCGATGCTTCCTTAATGCTATAATTGTATTTTTATTTAAAAAATGATAAACAATATGAAATATTTTGATATTACTTAATGAAAAAAAAACTATTTTCATTTATGTCTCAAGGTTTACAAACATAGTTTGCAAGTGGCCTGGGTCTACACATGATGCTTTCATCTTTGAAGACCCAAATGGAAACAAGGTACGAATAGTGATATGTAGATGTAATATATAAAAAGTTTTAATATCACTCTCTTTTGCAACCTCTATATCATTTCGCACGTATTTTAAACATTACTTCCATAGGAATGACGGCTGGCTTCTTGTGGATTCGGCATATGCTTTAAAACGGTACATGATGACTCAAAAGTCAAACCCAAGCAATGGGGCGGAGGAAAATTATAATTTAGCCACAGCAAGACAAGAGTTGTTGTTGGAAGAGCACTTGGTGTATGCAAATCCCGATTCAGGTACTATTGAACTAAAATACTTCAAATTTTTTTAAACAATTCAGAAATTTGGAAAGGCATGTGATTTACATAATTTGATTACAAACAGAATTTCATCAAACTACACTGCATGTGTTCATTTTGCGAGAAGTTAAGATTACACATCGCAACCAGGGAGAAGGTGTTTCATACTACTTCAATTTGCTTCTAATCCAGTGTTTGATAAAGAATGGAATCAAGATCCATGCAGATTGAAATGAAATCTGGTGGGATGCTTTTATTCACTCCTGCAAAAAGTGTGCAGATCATCGTTTAAGCTTTACAACATTTGTATGGACATAAAGCTGCCCATTGTTGGAGAAATGTTTGATAATGAGCCAGACCAGGAATTTCCTGGGCCACAAGGTGTTCCTGCAGATGGTGCTTGGCAAACAGTCAGAAACTAATGCAGGGATTTGCAAGATGAAACTATCAGTCTGTCAAACAAATGAAAAATCTCCTGCTATTGTAGCTTTGGCTTTTTGCAGATGCAAGATCTCTTAATACTTAACACACATTCTCTGGCGCGCTTCATGAAATCTGACTACATGACAAGTCTGAGTGATTCACACACCAATAACTCACACAAATCTTCAAAACATTTCTTAGTTAATATAGATTGCTCTGCCTCATTTAATCAAATTCAAAAAGCCAGAAGGGCTTTATAGTAGATTTGATCTAATACTAACCTGTATTTTCATGCCGATAAATGTTTAAAAATGGTACCTTTTTCATTTATATTCACAGTTTTGATCAATTAAAATAAACTTTCTAAATAAAGTTTCTGAATGAACAAAAAGTTTATAAATTAAAATCTATAACTAAAAACACACTTTGTGTTTCCGTGCCTCTTCATTTAACTACGCCAATCAACCAATTTAGCTTTGAAAAGATTGGCCAATTAGCAAGGGCACTACTTAACATGCTTAATGGAATACATAGTGAAAACAATCAGGTTATTCCAATGAGTCCTAGTTATTGTATTCATCAATTTATTAAACATACAAGCCAAAATGTTAAGTGCAGACTGACAGACATAGCTAATGGTCAAGAAAGATAGCTTTCTGTATATGCAGTGACAGTAAAATATGTTTTTCCCATTTTAAATAATCTAAGTATTTCATCAGTTCTGGATAGTTATTTTGCCCAACAATAATTTTGTTACAAGGACTAACCAATCAAACTTGACTTGATATATTTTTTCAGTTTCTTAAGTGTACCTGTTGGCCTCCTTTTTCTTGGTATGGCTCTGAATATCCTGTCATTTCTTCTTGACATCCCTAACTGCTCTTATACAGGTGGAGCTTGCATTTACGCTGCATTTAATTACAGTTTTGTTTTGTTTTTTTTTTAAAAACGAAAACCTTTTACAACTCAAAAACACTAGCATACCGAAAAAACATATAAAGTGACTTTCATATGTACTTCAAGTTTTGATGAATGCAAGTTGATGATTGATTGATTGATTATTTACTGATTGATGTAAGATACTTAAGTTCTTCTTTACTATTTTTATCTGTTAAAATTATTTTGCTGTATTTCCCCTTAATAAGTAGACGTCTAGCCATTTGAAGTTTGGTAATTTTCTAGGGGGGAAATATTGAAATACGATGATGATTATTGAACAAAAGATTTTTTTTAATAACTGTAGAAATGTACAGATGTTGCTATCAGTGTCCTTTCTGTTATGTCACTCCATACATGTTGTTTTGTCTGGATTGTGAGCGATGGGCTAAACTTCCCTCGAATAAAAGCCCATTGCTCACAATCTGTGACAAGGTCCACCGAAGTCTCAATTGCTGCCTCCGTCCAATTGGTTTTCCTCTCTTCCATTGTTTACATGAATTGTCTGCTATAACCATACTTACCTCCTTTGTCAGAAGAGTTCCAATAAGTTGATCGTAACTCGCCGGTCGTAAGTGCTACGTGCACGATAGGTTTAGTGAAACGCTCGTTTACATGTACGTCTGGCGATCGTAAACGTTATGGTACGTTTACGATTTGCGATTGTTTGGTGGAACGGTCGCCAGCACGGTGCAATACTGGTGACGTCACAATACTCCATTATCAAGGACCTGTCCGAAACTCCATATCACGTATCGGACCGTCGGGCAGAAAATCCATGTAAAGTTTTAAAATTTATTTACTTTTTCAGCTAAAATTGGTTCTATTAAATTTAAAAAAAAAAGCTCATAAACAGGCACAAAACATTCTTCATTGGCTCTTTGTAAAGTCGCATATGAAATAAATGATAAATAGAATACTACACACTAAAATTCATATCATATGTCACATCAGCCCTCGCCTTTATACTGGTTCGACAACTGGATGTGAAAGATTACTGATCAACTGATCCTGTGATTTCAACATCAATTTTTGCCAGTGTCATGCAACGAAACAGATTTCTATCGTTGATTGCATTCCTCCATTTGAATGACAATGAGAAATTTGTGCCATGAGGTAAGGAAGGATATGATCTTTTATTTAAACTTGGATCTCTGTATAAGAGAGTGTTACAAAGGTATATATATGTACATTCAAACCCCATAACATTGAACTTGACTTATGGATATCTTGAGCTTTTGAGGTATATTATAAGAAAAAATGGTGTGAACTTCCACCACACCTAAGCTTATCTCTAATATACAAGACATTTAATTTTCTGAAGATCAACTGTATGTTGTTCAAATCAAATATGAAGTAAAGGAACAGTAATCAGGATTGAAAGTCATTTGGACTTTGGGAGCAGATCAAACACGGTGTCACGGAGGATTGCACATCTCCAGTCAACCTGTCACAATTTTTGTACGTTCGTTGCCATGACAGCAAAGATAGAATTAAAATTATTTTGCATATGTTAAACTTGATGAGTATATTATTTTTATAAATTTGATGACTATACACTATAATAATATGAAGCCCTGAATTTCCATAACCTGTTTAAAACAGTGAATGGAGAAGTGTTTACTTGTATGGCTGCAATTTCAAACCTTGATAATTGCCACATTGCAATGTATTTGAAGTAAGGCCTACAGTAGTTAATATTAACGGAGGCCCTTGATTCAAAACTAACCACTGTCGAACAATTAAAACATAATTGAGTTACTTAAGTTAAGAAAAAGCTACAATTTTTATATACCCTGGTATATCCTTTTTTTAACAGAAGCTTAAAACGTTTCTTTCCAATATCAAAATTTGTGATTTTTATTACAAGGTTCGACTCTACATGCCAGCCCCATCAGAATCTGTGCATTGATGAGGGCATGGTCCCATGGAGAGGGAAGTTACATTTCCGAGTGTACAGCCCAGACAAACCAGATAAATGCAATTTATGTAAAAAATTATTTTATGCTGACGACTGGGGTCGTCTCAAAGATCATGTTGGACATGATCTTTTCAACACCACCTTTGCCCATTATTTGATTATTGTGAGATATTAACATTTGAACTCATTTGTTAGTTCCATACATGTTACTTTGTAAGTTTACGGATATGTATACATGTGTGTAAATTTGCGTGTATGTCTGTCTGTTTTTCGAGACAGATTCAAAGTCATTTGTTAACTTAGTTATGTTCATTGTAGGAAAAATTTAAACTTTTGAGTGTTTTATGTTTTGAAGTAATGATTGCATTTTGTACGTTCTTTTGTATTTGCTTATTTTTGTGAACCGTATAATTGCATGTAGTTTTAGGAATATTTTGGTAGATATTTTGATTTGTTTCTACTACATGTTTTGATTTTTTATTTGATCAATAAATTACAATTTCAACATATATGGTATTTACGTTATATGAGGTAAAGGAAGAAGGAGGCATGGATATGGTTTAAAGGCATACATTCTCTGTGATGCAGAGAATGGCTATTGCCTTAAGCTGAGGCTGTACACTGGTAAACCACCTCAACAACCCAGTACCAGAGGAGCGACATATGACCTAGTAATGTTCCTCCTTAGAAACCATTTGTGAGAGACTTATTCTATATTGTGATAACTATTATACCAACCCCCAGCTATTCACGGACCTTTGGTATCTCCATTGACCAAGTTGGTTCAACTGGCACAGTCAGGTCCTATCGTCGCTGAATACCACAAACAATCAAATAGGTTATTGAAAACACTAGTAGAATATTTCATTTCTGTCTACTTTAAAATACATGGCCTGGACTAGAAATAAAACCTAGTTAGTTGCTCAATTATAACATAGCCATTGCAAAAGTAATACATGTAGTACATATGTAGAGTAAGACATGCTTGAAGTAAAGTGACGATTTATTTTACAGTTTGTTTTATCTATCAAGGTTTCTAACAAGTTTAAAACTACAGAGAATTTTAAAAAATCATTGTCAGTTTAAATTCGTAATAAGCATGATTGCGGTAACTGTTTTACTCTATCAACATCCCATATAAATGTTGTCTATATATACAGTTCCTCTCTGAATAAGAAAAGTGCAGCAAACAAGTTTATAGAGTCAATTTGAAAACATAAGTGATGTTGCAGTTGTGTCTAATGGATCATTATCCATCACCATGTACCTGGATGTCAAACGTGTATTTGATATCAAATGTCAGTCCATCAACACCTGTGGCCATTGGCAAGCGTAATCATCTCCAAGAGGAGATACATGTAATTAAATCCAAGGTGGTCCAGGGGTACAATTCACAAATGGGTGCTGTTGAAAGACTTGAGATGATGGTGACTGCATCCAAACTACTCATGAACTACAGTGGATGAGGAAAACTTTCCATTCATTGAGAAATCGTAATACCGGTACATGTACCGCACTTGACGTCAAATCTTTAGTGCAATCTGTTTTGTTTCAAAATTTACCGTTGAATGACATAAATCATTAGACATATGATATTAATTTTAAAAATGAATATAATTTTTGAGAATTTATGAGATACATGCATGCTGGAATGGGAGAAACACAGTTCAATAACATGTTCTACACCATGAATATACATTGTATCCACCATAAAACTTTAAAGGCAAAAGAAGTAATATCGTGAAGGGGCTAATACCATATTAGTAAGTAATAAGTAAGTAAATCTTTAAGAGAATATCAGATTGAAAAAATCATAGAGGAAACTGCAGCAACATCAGAGGAAAAGTATTTGCACGGAGAGATTTTGCAGTCAGTCTAGCGATGCAGGTAATGCTGAGAAACAAGACTGATATTCAATGGGACATATCAATAAATTACAAGTATTACATGTGCCAATAAATAGACCTAGATGACATGCCAGTACATGGAGCATTCACAAATGAGGCAATTTAATATATTTTGGGTAGGAGACAGGTATGTCATTCTCATTTTTATATAAACTTAATGTATGTACATGTATTATTTGAAAGATTTAAAATTACTATTACTATTTTAAATACAAGTCTTTGGAATATTTTTAATTTTTACATAGACAGAAAAAAGGATGCAAAGCATATTACACTTTATCAGGTTATAAAAACGAGGATGTTTTTAAGCTTACTAGTGCTCATTATTTAGTATATTAGCACACCTAGAAATTATTACTAAAGTCAGTGCATGTTCAGATTCCTCCACTCCCAGCCCATATATATCGAACAAATCTTTCAAACAAAAGCAATGATTTCATATTAATTATTATGCTAAACATAAAAGTATTGGTGATTTGCTCACAAAGGCTGTTTGGCCACAATAGAAACGGTAAAATTCCTGCTGTGATTAAAATTTTTGATTCACCTATACGATATCAAACCAAATAACTGTCATAACAAGAATGTCAATAATTACTTCACATTCAAAACGATCTCAATATTAAAAAAAAAAATAAGGAAATTCGCAGCACTGTGTCGGTTCCTCTAATTTCAGAATTACGTGGCTGATGGGTGTTGCCTTTTAGTAAATCTATTTGTCCTCTGTGCCATCTTTCTGTCGAAAATGGAACTTGGAATTAGTCCCCCGTCGACTTTTTCGCGGCCATTTTCATGTTTTTGTTTACTTTAACTTGATTTGCCATCATTCCTTCCGGTTAACCAATCGGAATGCGCGTAACAACAGCAAATGTTAGTATGAAAAAATCAAACCTGAATCGAATCGAAATCCCGGAAAAACGTACCAAATCGAACCGCAAGATTGTGAATCGCGGTTAACCGATATTTCGGTTAATCGTGGCAGCCCTACAGGACAGATGCCTTTGTACATTTCCAACTACTTATACCCGTTGAATGCAAATGCTGTAGAAAGCATTTAATTGAGAAACGATTAAATCAAAATGTAAATGTTGACGTTACAAAATATAAGACACAACATTCAGTTTTATCATCAAAAGAAATAAATGATTTACTGGAACGAGTACGTTTCAAAGTTCTGAAGTCATATGTTGTCTTAGTTTCGATAAACTTTCCAATGATGAAGAGTATATTTCATTATTAGGCATTCCAAAGTGAATTTCGATGACTTGGTTGCAAATGTAACATCTCTGAGAAACACAAAAATTCGAACAGTAAGAAATGCAGTTGGCATCCTTCTATTTAAATTAAAATCTGGCTTGTCAAATGGATTGCTGGCCACGCTCTGTGGATTCCGATGTAGGCGACAAATGGCTGAAATCATTGCAAGTGCTCATTTGGCAATCGTTAAAGATCTAGATTTTGTGCCCCATAACCTTGGTTTTGACATTATAACCAGAGAAAGTATCATAGAAAATCACACTACAGATATTTCAAAACATTTTTTCTTGATCCTATTTCAAACACTATCATCTTAGTGCTATATGGAACTTATGTATATATACAAAAAAGTGCGTCGTACAAAGTCCGACGACTGTTCTATTCTGTACACAAAAGGAGACCTTTGGTAAAACCGTTCCTTATAACAACAACCAGCGGTTACATTGTGGAGGTCTTTGGACCTTATTTAGCAAACGGTCGAAATAATGACGCTTCCTTATTAAAGACAGTGATGAAAAATATAAAGACAGTATCATGGATTTCCTCACCGAAAACGATGTGATTGTTGTAGATAGGGGATTCCGCGATTCGATAGATTTTCTAAATGAATGCGGATTTAAAACACAGATGCCAGTTTTTCTACCAAAATCTTGCAAACAACACAGCACAATCGAAGCAAATACATCAAGAATGGTGACGAAAATTCGATGGGTAGTTGAGGCTGCCAATGGCAGACTTAAACCAGAAGTCTCTGTCGAGACTGTAGCTCTACTGGTTTGTACTGATCAAAAACCGATGCACAGAATTATGTATCTTAGTGTAGTCTACTTGTGTGATAAGTTATATTGAAATCAGACCAAAACTGTAGAAGGAGTAGCATTTTAAAGGAATTCCACAGAAAATTCTACTTTTAGTAACCATGGCAACACCGTTCATTGAAATCAAAAACCGATGCACTTTTATATGTAAATTAGTATAGTTTACTTGTGTGCCAAGTGATATTGAAATAAAACTAAAACTGTAGAAGGAGTAGCGTTTTAAAGGAATTTCACAGAATATTCTATTTCTAGTAACTGTGGCAACATCGTTCATCGAAATCAAAAACCGATGCACTATTTTATGTATCTTAGTGTAGTCTACTTGTGTGCCGAGTGATCTTGAAATGAGACTAAAAATGTATAAGGAGAAGCGTTTTAAAGGAATTTCTCAGAAAATTATATTTTTAGTAACCATGGCAACATCGTTCATCGAAATCAAAAACCGATGCACTATTTTATGTATCTTAGTGTAGTCTACTTGTGTGCCAAGTAATATTGAAATCAGACCAAAACGGTAGAAGGAATAGCGTTTTAAAGGAATTTCTCAGAAAATTCTATTTTTAGTAACCATTGCAACACCGCTCATCGAAATCAAAAACCGATGCATTATTTTATGTATCTTAGTGTAGTCTACTTGTGTGCCAAGTTATATTGAAATCAGTCCAAAACTGTAGAAGGAGTAGCGTTTTAAAGGAATTTCTCAGAAAATTCTATTTTTAGTAACAATGGCAACACCGTTCATCGAAATCAAAAACCGATGCACTATTTTATGCATCTTAGTGTAGTCTACTTGTGTGCCAAGATATATTGAAATCAGACTAAAATTGTAGGAGGAGTAGCGTTTTGAAAAATTGTTTACAGACAGACTTACAGACAGACAGACGGACGGACGCCGGACGCATTACTATCGCATAAGCTCTTCTGGTCTCTGACCAGTAGAGCTAAAAATGGCGAACATTCCTTCAATTTGGGACTTCGTAAGTTAATCATAAATAATAATAAGTGTATTCCGCCAATTATTGTGTAACGTTACTATGTTACTACAGTTGTTTATTTGGTAAAGCTTCTGAAGATAGAATGAAAGGCCTAAAGCGTTACTGAAGTTTTTCGTGTTTTTCTTTTTTATTTTAAGTATTTAATTCCGACCACTGAGACTTTTTATTGGATTATATATATATATATATATATATATATATATATATATATATATATATATATAGAATGTGTATGAAGAATCATAGATAACTTTAACTTTGTTTAGTAAGACCAACAACAGCTCTACGGATATCATTGAGTAAAAATTAACTATAAATATATATGTAACAATTACTAGTAACACTCAGTATGAATAGCATCACATGTTAAAAGATTCTGTAACGATAACCGAAAGATTTAAAAATATTGATAATGTCATTTGGACAGTGCTGTACAAAGTTTAAATGTTCAGGTAAATCGTACGACTAGAAATATCCAATAAGCTCACAGAGCGACAAAGTCCGTGTGGGCATATGGCTCGCCTAATCCCCCCAGATTCTTCCTCTGGTTAGCAATATTTACATTTTTACCTCAACTTTTACTGAAAGTAAATAATTTTATTTAAAATAACCATTTATTTTCAAGAATCTGAGCCATTTCAACACCTGCAACATAGTCTAGATGTATGGCACAAATCGAAAAGACTGGCATCTACTTTAGGGACCTTGCAAAGCATTTAACTTTCAAAGCACTCCATACTTGGATCAGACCCATCACAGACCATATTTGGTGGTGTTGCAGTGCATCTCAGGGAACCACAAACAAATTTTTGAAGAGATGGATGGCAATATTGTACCATGTCAACAACAAACATACAGTATTTGGCCTGGAGGAAGGTAAAAGTAAAATCATTTTAACCCAAATTGCATAGATACCTCTTGTTTTATATGAAAAGAAGATTGATTGAGTTATTTCATTTTAAAAGGAATCAATATTTCAGAATCAACGTCTTACAATTTTTAATGCACCTTGAAACACGTTTTGGTAGGATTGATTGATCGATATTGTTTAACGTCCCTCTCGAGAACTTTTCACTCATATTAAGACGCCACAATTTGCCAATGGAGAGCTACAAATGTTTACCTATACTCGACACTCAGGGCCATTGAGCAGACCAAGATCTATTGTGCCAACACCTACTGTGACACAGGACCTCTGCTTCATACGAAGAACTGTTTGCACGTCCCACAGTGGGATTAGAACCCCCGATGTAAAGATCGACTCCTTACTTTTCGACTCGAACAAACGGACTAACCACTGCGCCACGCGGGCGACTTGGTTTGGTAGGAAGATAATTTTTATCTGCTTTTAGACTTTTAATTATTAATTGTTCCTGAACCATGAACTTGATGTTTTGGTCATCATTCAAGTTTATAATGTAAAAGTCAAGGTCACTTGAATGTTGAGTTCCATCTATATTTCATTGATACGAAAACCATTTATGACAGTTTTCCCCCACAAATTCGAGTTTTCATTTGCTTTTAAAATAAAATCACTTAATATGAACATATGTACTGCTTTTAACAAATTCATTCGAGTTTTCATTTGCTTTTAAAATAAAATCACTTAATATGAACATGTGTACTGCTTTTAACAAATTCATGCATGGCTTTGGTTGCCATAATATTTTTAATAACGTTAGCAGTTAATCCAAAATGATATTTGTACATGTATTTAACATGTGTAAATTTTCTGTAAAATACATAAAATATAAATTTTTAGGTAAATTCTTTTTCAGGCATACTTGGAGCCTAATAAAAAATGTTCTGTATTATATTATAGATGGCATCATCCCGAAGGATTACAGTGTCCAGGAGGGACTAAATGGATGCGCAGAGATTGATTAGCATGCAAGGAGTTAAGGTAAAGGTGGAACAATGAGTGGTATAAAGTAATATGATATTTCTTGGCTGAAGAAATCATGCTTTCCGGACATTCATGCATTGAATTGTGTATTATACCGAAACAAGCAAATCATTTTATCAAATAAACAATCATTCAAATTCGACACTGCTCTCAAATTCACTTAAAAGTTAATGAAACCCTTCGGCACATTACTAATCAGCAATGTTGTGACGTAAACCAGCCTATTGTGACGTTTTCTACTCTCGAGAGTTTTCGTTCAAAGAACGTAAAGTACATTGCGGGAAAATGCACTAGGTAACCGGAAAGGTGGAATATTATGAAAAGCATGCCGAGGACAGGGACAGAGAAATATGTAGATTTATGGTCCGATCACGTGATACTCTAGAACCAATAAGGTATACATGTATAATAATATCTTGTATTCTTATTTTACAGTAAGAAGCTTTGAACAGGGATTGGTGTGGGTCTTTGAAGTACCTCACATACTGTAGAAGAGGTGGGCTGTCGAAAACTTTTTTAGCCACAATCGTCTCCACTACTGCCTCAAGCAGAATTTCTTCTCGTATGATTCATATCATATAAGAAATATTAAGCAGTTTTAGACCACAACAATCATGTGGGAAGGGCATTGCGTGTCACAGAGGATGTTCAATCTTATGCTCAAGCACAGGTGTCAAGACAAACCAAACAGTGTGTTGCCTATGAGAAGAAGTATCTAAAAGATTTCAAATATATTCCAGGCAAGGATCATTTCATTATCATAAAATCCTTTTTATGGATTAGCAAAATAAGTTTGATCAATATAAATATTTAAAGCCATTTTATCTACATGATTTGGCTTATATTTTTTCCTATATAGCTCCCCATCTATTATTGTTTGTTGCATTGCTACAAAATTAATATTTAACATGATTGTACAGTGTACAGCCAATTCTCGAGTTATCGCCATTCGATTCATCGCCATTTTCGCAATATCGCCATGATTTCCCAAGAACGTTTTTCCTGCTATATAAAATTCTCTTTAAAACGCCAAATTCGCATATTGCCATCCGCCACCCTGTTTTCACAACAAACGTCCATTTTTAAGTGTCAATTATTTCGATAATACCGCGACAGGTGCATATGGTCAGTGAAGCGCGGCTAATTAGTTGACGCTTTCCCTGTTGTAAAGCATGCAAAGCTAGTCAAGGTACATGCACAATAATTTTAATATGAACTGTTAGAATAATTTTGTTTTCTGTTTAATAAAATCATTTAGTCAAGACTTCGCCACGAAATCGGTCGTTGTAAAGTACGCCGATAACGATATTATTTTGATGATCTCTGCTTTTAAAAACAATGCAAAGTTTGCTTAAAAAATAATTATAAGTCAGAAATTATAAACGTTTCATTAACAATGATTTCATAAACAATGAATTTATTTAAGAACTTATTTTACGTACCAGGGTTTGACACTAACTTTTATACCTTGGTAGACCGCAGGTCCACTGTTCAAGAATTTTTGGTGGACCTTCTCAAATTCTGGTGGACCTTCATTAATGTTTCAATTTTTTGTTGAATAAATTTATTCCATCCTATTCAGGCTTATTAAATGTAATTACTTTGAACACACACTTTCTTCTACTTTACTGAATTACTTTCATTAATTTCACATCATCATTTCCATTAACATAGCATAAGACTTTTTTTGTAGCTCTATTAAGTCTTTTCTGCTTAGAGTAGCTTCAACATCATCATAATCATCATCATCATCATCACACTCTGAAGGTGAAATATGAATCTCATCTGCCTCCTCTTCCTCCTGCATTTCCTCCTCCACAGCTTCCTGCACTTCCTCAATCTCCCCATCTCTACTAACTGTCACCTTTTCTCTTGGAATACAGCTTCTCTAAGAATGATTAACATAAATGCATATAGCCAATATTTACATGCAAAAGGCTTAACTTATAAGCTGTTATACAATTCCAAATATTAACCAGATTAGCAACTTATAAAATAACCTTAAGTTCATCTTTGTAGAAAGGTCTCCTGGCCCTCTCTCCCCCTGCATACCACAAATGAATTGCAGGCAGGGGATCAAACTGATCAATTTCCTCTACTTCCAAGGAAACAAGCATCAGGTCACTCAAATTGGCTTCCCCCAATCTGGATCTCCAATCATTTTTCGCAAGTTTCATACTGTAAGATAATCAATTATATTTATTTTTATATAAAAACAAACTTCAATAAGAAACCTTTAAATTCCTTATACAAATTCAAATTGGAATTTACCAGGAGAAGCCTCTTTCTGCATCAACTGAAGACCCTGGCAGAGTCAACAAGTAGTCTATTAGGTGAAAAAAGTTTGGAAAGTCACACTCAAAATCTGCATACAGTTGTTTCCAGGTTAAACTGCAGATACACCTGAAAATAAATAACTATAATTTGAATTGTTTATCTTTCTGCCAAAGAAAAATGTATTTACTATTGAAAATAAAACAAACCTGTATTTAATAAGAGATGTCTTCAGTCGTGTCCATTCCAGCTCAATTCCCTCAATGTCAATTGATGGACAACATGCCTCCAGTGCTGGTCTTGTAGATGTGATCAGTTGTAAATTTTCATCCCCAAAGTCTTTATTTCAAGAAATATTTGAAAAAAATGTCTTTATTTATTTAAAATTAACAAGTCAGAATGATAAATAAATGTACATAATTTTGTTTATTGCTAGGTAACCTTAAAAATCATGACATGATAATGTTTTACCTGGATCATTAGTAAAATCTGATGGCCATTTCTGAATAAGTAGGATAGATGAGGCACTAAACATGCAGAGATCACCAGCAAATCTACTACTGATACTACTAATCAATGAGTCAAGCAATTTGTTTTTCTCCCTTCAATGATATGCATGCTGTCTCCAGCCACCAATCTCAAGAATGGACCATTACTGTTTGTGTTTTTAATTTAATTTTAACATCTCCCTCATATAATAATTGTTTAATGTGGACTACTTTCTAAAACTAATTTTAAAAAAAACTTGTACTTACTTGTAGAACAGATATGAATTTAGAAGAAGGAGTTCACACTTCTTATGTATTGGAATATCTTTGGTGCCATCTTTGTACGCCAATTCAAACCTGAAAAAATTAGGCAGCATTGCATTTTAATTTGGATCTTATAACTAAAGAATTTACATTCATATCATTATGTCAATGTTAATGAGTCAAAACATAAGATTTGTAGAAATCACCTGTGTGCTGAGCAGTGTATCCCTTTAAGAAAAGGCCTGTTCGTCATGTCGCTGATCATCTTGACAACGCCCCACTTTTTACCCACCATAACCGAAGCTCCGTCGGTGCCCATGGCGACCACCTTGGAACGCCAAAGGGGTCCAAATCTTGTATCCAATAAGCCTGAAATGGCTCTTGAAATCCACTCGGCGTCAGCTTTGCTAACATGTTTTAGTCCAGCAAAGTATGTGAACACCTGAAGATAGTATACTTTTATTTATTATATATAAAGATATTTTTTCATATATTCTTAGTATATATATAATATATCATTATGACATACCTCACAGTTCACAGATGCTTTAATATATACGATTTCGGTTTCCTTAGAAGAGGTATCAGTAGATCCATCCGATATAATTGAAAGGAATGAAGCATGTTCAACTTTCTCTTTCTGTAGATTTCTATGTACATCAGCTATATATGACACAAACTGCTGGCAATACTTATCGGTTAGATAAGTATTGTCAATCTGCAAACCTTTTGCTTTATCTAACATGCAGAGTGTTACATAGTCAGTGTATGGCCTTCCTGATTTCGCAATACAGTGTGCATTTCTGAATAAAAATGTTAACTTCTCCACAGCAGCCTTGTTTATCATCACAAGGGCTTTGGAAGCCGTTGATTCTGCTAAGGGTTCCTTCGAGGCATGTTCCCTTGCAAGGCTTCTAGTATGCACGTCCGACAGTTCGTGTTTTTTAATGACATCAATCTTAAAATTTTTGGTACCTGTTACAAAACTTCCAGGCGTCCCAGTTTGATATTTTGTGCACACATTGCATGTCATAATATCTTTGTCTGGATCATGCACTAACCATGGGAACGTGGACTGCCATGCCTTTTGGAATGAGCGGCATCTTTTTTCAGCCTCGTACTTTTGCTGCACTTCTTTTTTTTCTTCGGTTATTTTGCTTTTTTTCTTGGGGGGAGATTGAACTCCCAACCAATTTCGTAGCATTTTGTTATTTTAAGTTCAACATCCGGTAATACATTTTTCAACAAGTCGTACGAAAATTATTTCGCTTCATACATGTATGAGTTACTTAGAGTAAAATACTTATTTCCGGTTGTCAAATACATCGAGATTGAAAACAAACAGGGAACAATTGTCATTATTAATGTAATTTTTATTATTAAAGCTTAAAATTTAAGTGGACCGACGGTTCACCTGGGTCCTGTGCATTGGTGGACCTTCCAAAAATTTGGTGGACTCGGGCCGCCGGTCTACCGTTAGTGTCGAACCCTGCGTACTATAGTTAATATATCACGACGATCGACCCAGAATTTTTTTTATCAATATCAGACGTGCAGATTTATGATTTACATGCATACACATGTACTTGTTTTAATTTCATAACTGAATATTTTGTTTTAGCGAAATTGTACATAAAAAAAATTACTTGAAGTATTTTCAAATTTAGAAATATGTTTATATATACAAGTACATGTGATAATAAGAATAGAAAAGCTAAATGGTATTTCTAGGAACGATAACTCTAGGTCTTATTTCCTCAAAGATTGAAAATTCAATTCATCGCCGAATTCGTTATACCGCCATGATTTCTAAATTACAAAAGGTGGCGGTTTATCGAGAATTAACTGTATTTCTCTTTCTTAAATTCAGAACTGATGTCTGTGTGCTTGAGGGGGAGACCTATGGTAAACCGTGGTACAGTGTACACCTACGCGAACAGCGACAAGGAAATAAGTGAAAGGTCTTCGCAGCCTAACCTGTCTGGAATGATCACTCCTCAAAAACTCTGTTAGTGCGATGAAAAGCAGGAACAAATAAGGTAATGCATGTTAAATTTTGGCTGTTTATTGTAAGCAAAAACTCGTGTAACTTGATTTGTGAAAAACAATTTGGATATCAATGACATAAAAGAAATGAACATTATTTAACAAAAATCGATCATCCAACAATATATTGTATAGGCACAATAATCAATACCATATCTAAACACAAGTAGGTACATCTTGTAAGTCTGAATCTGAATTCCCAGAATGGTAGCCAGCGTATTGACCATTCCTCTATGGGAACCTAAGGCGCACTGTATGTGTAACACAAGCTGGTACTGGAATGCGTCTTTCAGCACCAAGACGCCCATGTTGCCACAAGATAAAGTTTCTGTATGCCTGATTTCTAAATTTGGACATGCAAAAGCTAGGGTGCTAGTTTGTTTGGAAGCTCCAATTCAAGATATTGTCTGCATCAGATGTTCATGCGGGGTCCTCATAAAGCTGACATCTCCTACATGAACACCACTGTATACTTGAATTGGAGCTACCTGAAACCTGTCCAGTACCATGTTGCTGTCCCATTATGAAAGACATTAAATCAGTGCAAGCTGTGATTGCTTTCTGCATCAGATGTTCATGCGGGGGTTGTCATAAAGCTGACATCTCCTACATGAACACCATTGTACACTTGAATTGGAGCTACCTGAAACCTGTCCAGTACCATGTTGCTGTCCCATTATGAAAGACTGTATTAAATCAGTACAAGCTGTGCTTGCTTTCTTCAGCCTTGTTCTCATTTCATATGCGGACATATTGTTAACGTAAAGTGAAATTGAACATGATAGTAAATGTTTTAAACTTTAAAAGTTACTACATGTATATGCAGACTATGACAATACACTGTATATCTGAAATTACCAAGAAATTGATGCATTCCTCCTCATCTCTTGTATTTTCAGCTGGTGCCTGTGCTGCCATGTGTAACCTCATTCCTATTTGGCTGATCCTCATTCTTGGCATTTCGTACACTATTTTCAGCATATGGATAAAAAAGGATCTGAAGAAGAGAAATTGTGAAAGATTCAAAATAATAATATCCCCTTCCGATGTAGTAGGACATCAACGTGGTGGAAGGGTGAACATCATAAAATAAATGGTCACTTCTCCTAGGATGAATGCCCAGGTGTAACACTTTCGTATCATTTGGCTTAAACTGACATAGCGGATTCATGCAATTACAGTGAAGTGCATCCTCACCTTCTGAAAGCACAGCTTTCGCATTTGCCTCGGTTTTCACAAGGAAAGCAATTCTACAACAAGAGGCCCACGGGCCGTATAGGTCACCTGAGTATCATGTAACAACTTTCCAGTGATTGTATTTGGTTCGTGTTTTAATCCAAAAGCCATGAAATTCACAAATTTTGAAGGAGGCACCATTGCTTATCAAAGGGCAGATTTCAAAGCATTATTTTTAGTCAAAGTACCCCCCTGGTACCCCTGACCCAGCGGCCCTGAAATTATCTATTTTGAAAGAGGCCCCTTCATTATAAGGCAAGCATTTTTTTTTATGTTTAAGTTAAGTTATGAACATGAGAATAAAAAAGTCCCAAAGGAGAAGGAAATAAAAAAAAGTTTTTGATAAATCAATTATTAACATTTGTACATTCTTTTTTACGCTATTCTAATAGGCTCCTTACCACTGGACACATAATGCTTACAAATAGGAAAGTAGAACATTTAATTGCTTATTTCATCATCTGCCAGTTTGGGCCAGTTATATAAATTTTGTGATGTTGGTCAAAATATATTTTAAAAAATCAATTCTTTAAAAGTCTTTCAATATATCTTCATTTTTTTAATATGTGTTAGGTGAATGTGTAGACATTGTTCTAAAATTTACTTGATGCCTAAAACAGACGGAGTATTGGGGAGAAGGGTGAACATTTTTTCAATTAAGTGTAAAATAATTTTTCTGGCTGATACAAATGATACTACATGCCTGTATATATTTGTATATTCTTGCCTTTTAATAGTAATAGTTGAATTTTTTTTTATTTCTTCAGGTTATTGTTTATTTCTTCCTCAAATGGACTTAACTTCTCCCATAGTTTTATTCATTACATCTGATGCATAAGCAACCCTTTTCTGAAGCTGAAGAATGATGCTTAGACTGTAAGCTATAACAGAGACCTAAACAATGTCGCTGGCAATATGCAATAGCTACCACGGGCAGTTTGAAACCTGGGGGAGGAAAATAATTTACAGATACTTTTGAAACGAATACATAATTATCTCACCAGCATGTCATTGTGCAACAAAGTCGTCAGCATTTTATTTGTCTTTTGAACGGGTGAAACGTTTTCAATGGCACTCGTTTCGATGAATTTTACACTAAACCAAGCTATCTTCTCAGATCTAGCTTTATTTAGCCGCCGTTTCATCTTAAAACCGGAAGTGCGAGTTCGTAAATTTGAAATCTCGATCCCGACTCAAATTTGACAATTGTTTTATTTTTTTCTGAAAATTCAAAACCTTGAGCGGAGGGTTTGTAAAACTGAAAATAAAATAAATCCTGGCCTTAGATATTTAATTAGATCATTAGTATATTAACCAGGAGCTAAGGATAAGATGTTCAAAGAATTCATGCATTTCACTATATAATCATTAGAGCCCCGCCCTAACACCAGAACCCCTGACCCTGGGGCCGTAAAATTCACAATTTTGGTAGAGGCACTCTTGTTCATCATAACTATGTCCTTAGTTGGTTTATTTAATACCCAGGAGCAGAGAAGAAGATTTTCAAAGAAATAATGCATTTTCACTACCTACTTATTTAGCCCCGCCCTAGCACTATAGAACCCCTGACCCCAGGGCCATGAAATTCACAATTTTGTTAGAGGACTCATTGCTGATTACAATCATGCAAACAGTTTGACTGCTTGATGTCCAGGAGTAAAGAAGAAGATTTTTAAAGATTGCATTAATTTTAGTGGTTTTGGCCCCACCCCTCAGGCCCCAGGGGGGCAGGGATCATGAAATTCACAATTTTTGTTCCCCTTTACCCATAGATGCTTTGTGCCAACTTGGGTTGAAATTGGTTCAGTGGTTGCAGAGAAGAAGCTGAAAATGTTCAAATGTTAACGGACGACGCACGACGACGGACGAAAACAGATAGTAATAGGTCACCTGAGTTTACTCAGGTGACCTAAAAAGTAAAGCATTCATAGAATATCTTTAAAAATGTCATATTTAATGTGTTTTATAAAACATACCACGATTCGTATGCATAAAAATTCTAAGAATTTTCTTAAGTATATGCTTAAATCTCTTAAGGATATTCTTAGCTGAGTAACATGCTTAATTTCTGTTGCATAAAAATTCTAAGCAATATGCTTAGCAATGCATGTCGCAATCTGCTTAAGTATGCCGTTACCATGTCAATAAAATCATATCCGCTTTCACTTTCATGTTAACAATAAAAATAAAAATGCATGAAAACGAATAAAATGTACTCCATTTCTAGCTGAATATAATAATGGTATCGGTCTAAGTCTAATTAAAAAAAATTGTATAATTCTTTGAAATCCCGCGTGATTTGTAATCATCGATGCGATTATGCTACATAGCGCATTATCGATCTACATGAAAGGATGGCTGAATGTTCAGAATCTTCTACGGTGAAAAATTCTACGGCCAAATTGGACAACAGACGAGTGCCTAACCTGTATTTGAGTCGTCTTGTTGATGAGAACAAGGACGTCCTACGAGCAAAATTCGGGTCAGGAGTTACAAATGTACCACTATCCGAAAAAGAGCGGCGTGGAAAAAAATTACAGATCTGATTCACAGGCCTTTGGATCGCTTAAAAAAATTGTGTGTGTAAAAAAAAAAAAAAAGGTACTGAACTCTTACACTGGGTACCTTATTTCGCTAATAAATTATTTTTTATTCTAATGCTCTAAAATTCTACTTTCTATTTAAATCTATTCATAGATAAACATTCTTCAATTCTACCAAAGCTCATTCCGAAATTCCATATATTTCTTGAGATATTCTGAAATCAATTTCAAAAATGACCCTACTTTCTTTTACTCGACATTAGCTTGGGCCCCTTGTCATTCACATGTAAACAGACGGTGTTTGAACTGCGGTGAAGATTTGCATAGTATTTGCAAAATCTTTCAACAATTTAAAGTTGATTTCTTACTCCATATTGTAACGTTAAGTCCTTAATAATATTCCTTTTGCGAAAAATTAATTTGAAAACGTCTACATCAACAACTACCGCCATGTTGATTATGAATGTAAATGAAGCCATGGTAGAACGAATTTTCCCGGAATGCATTATATACCTTTCGATTTTCAAAACAATTAGACCGCTAAAATGTTGTTTATGACTTAGTTACACCATATGATCAAATTAAAGAAAAACCTTGTAAAGCTTGAATGCAAATGAGCAAATATTCATTGAGTTTAGAATAAATTCCGGGGAAAATTTGTCCCGTCGTTCCCGCTTTGCAATTAGTGAAGGCCCAAGCTGATGTCGAGTAAAAAAATTATTGTCAATTTGGTAATTGATTTCAGAATATCTCGAGAAGTATAAGGAATTACGGAATGAACTTTGGTAGTAATGAAGATTGTTTATATTTGAAAAGATATGAATAGAAAGTAAAATTGTAAAGCATTTGATTTAAAAGAATTTTATTGGCGAAAGTAGGTACCCCATGAAAAGAGTTCCATACCTTTATTTTTTTTTCAACACCTCAATTTTTTTTCTAAGCGATCTAAAGGCCTGTGATCTGATTAATTCAACTTCCACAAAGCGCTCTGTGGAGGAAGTAGAAAAGAAATGGCACAACGTTTAGATGAGAGGTAAAGCCGAACTCTCAGACGCACGTCGTTGCATTAAAATTACAGGTATGTTTTCCCTTTCTTTAAGATATGAGAGAGAGAGAGAGATCTAAAGAAGGAAAATCTTTACTTTCCAAATAAAATAATGTACAATTACTTATTACTGATTTACTGTATAGATGAGACATACCTAGATGCTAGTCTGTCAATGTTTACAGAATAAAAATGGGTTATCTCCCCTTTCATAACAAAAAAGGGAGACTTGTAAACATGATGAGTGAAGAATTTAGATTGCATCGAAAATTTTGATAGCTGAAAAAACTTACTTTCCTTTCTGTGTCTGTCCATACATAATCAGAGAAGTATATAAATAATAATTCCATCCATGGAAACACAATCAAATTTGCATAAAATTCATTCATCACATCACTCACGGCTTAGTGTCGTGTACTTGATGTCATTTCTAGACTAGTATTATTTATCCAGATACAGGGGCGGATCAATGAGTTATAAAGAGACTTAAAAGAAAATTGCCAAATGCTTTGAAAAAGAAGAAGAATTTTGAATAAAAGGGAAAAAACATTGATATCTGAATTGTAATATGTCACATAGCATTAGCGTTGGAAGCAAATATAGAAAGGGGGATGGGGGTAGGCCTAATTGAAAGAGAGAAAAAACTTGACGAAGCGAAAAAATAGGAAATGTGTTGATTGTCCAAACAAACAAATCCTATTTCTTGTGTGTATGTGGAGTGGGGATAGGATCAAACTTCTTTCAGTACCATTTTCCCCAAACACTATCGCATGTAACTCTTTTTTTTACCTACACTGCAACGTGTCTGTTTAAAGGGGGAAGGGGGGGGGGCTAAAATTACGCTACGATGTTCGATGCATATATTATGTCTGTCTTTGAAAAAAAAAAGGGGGGGCTTAGCCACGGCTCCGACGCTTATATATAGGTATCGGAAACAATATTTCCTTAAGGTCTGCGGAGTATACATATGATTACATGTATTTGCAGGCGGTGGACCAGCAGGGAAACCCCTCACCCCCATTAGCAGAGGCTTTGGAAAATGTTGTCGGTGCCGACAACTTCAGCATTTCTGGAATCCCCGGCTCAATAGACACCACCTTCTTTATGCTTCCAGAAAGTGACCAAAATGGGGCGTGTTCATCGAATTCAATGTATGTATAATAGTTTTTACACACTACGGTGGGGGTTGGCGATATCATAAGGATTAAAGGAACATGAATTTAGTTTGTAAAATATTACAAAGGTCATTAAATGTAAAAATTAATAGATAAAAATACATGTATCCATGTTATGAAAAATTTAAATACAGAAATGCAAGAAATTAAACAAATTTATTCTTGTGATTTTCAGGTCGAAAGTGAGTGAAGCCGTTGGAGTGACACAGGATCTGCAAATACTAAGCACAAAAGAAAGCGGAGACGGGCATCAGCAGATCAATCTGGTTACTCTTCCAGCGCAGACCGTCTCCAATGCGTGCGGATGCAGCCTCGATATGGTCGACCTACACAAGAAAAAAATGGAGCTAGAAATAGAAAATCTAATTCTCAGAAATAAACTTATCACAATGCAATTAGCTAAAATGCAGGCTGATGATATGTAACTTGGACATAAATTAACTGTCTTCATATTTGAGTTTATAAAGTTTTCGAATTTTGATGAAGAATTACATATTATTAACCCATTTCAAATGAACTATTTAATAATTATAAAGTTTGTGAATTGTTGAAATATAATCTATTCAATAAAAAATAATATTGAAACACACATAATACATTTTACCTAATCATTCATCAGTTAAGTGAAATGAGTAGCAACAATGTGAGTTCTGTATCCTCGGCCATCAGCATTTCGAAAGTCTCCAACAGTGTGGTCAGCATTATCATTGTCGTCAGGTCCATCCTCGTTGTCGCTGTCGTCTTCAAGGGGGATGTTAAACATCTTGGCAATGTTGTGGAGAATTCCACATGCTGTAATAATTCTACTAGCTCGCTCAGGACTCTGTCTAATTTCAGAAAGAAGGATATGGAATCTTCTTTTAAGTTGCCCAATAGTTCTTTCCACAATCGTTCTAGTGCCTTTGTGAGATCTTTATCAATTTAAAGAAAACATTGCAGACATATATAAAAGGGAATGTCTTGGGTCTTAACCTTGCATCGAATCTACGAATATGTCCCGGGGTGGGGGGTCATAACATTTAATTTTTAAGAAAACTCCTTATATTTCTTAACTTGCTTTATAGTACATGTACATGTATCTATTATATATGTACGAAATGCTACCTAATGCAGCACAGACATTTGTTTCTGTAATAAATTTTTATCCCTATTCGAATCACACCAAGAAATAGTATTTGCTAATCCCGGGGAAAATTTATTTTAAAAAAAGGTGGGGTAAAACTTCAATTTTTAAATATTGCAGCGAATAAAGAAAATTGTTACGTCTCACCCCCTCCAATAAACGATAATTTTCCTCCGATGTAATTTTTAAAACATATATATTGTTAGCCAATCAAAATCTCTACTCGGGATTGTCAAATTTCCACGTGGAAGGTGTGGAGTCCTTTGAACTGTCAAATCGTTTTTTCTGCAACTGTGCGAGTGCACTTGTGTGACCTTAAAAGGCCTTAAGGGGACGGAGGATTAAAAGGTTTTAAAATTAAAATTTGTAAAGTTAAAGTGATTTTCAACAAAAAATTGACAAAATGCATACTTTCTTATTAGAATTAAGGTTTCTTATTGTTTTTGCGTATACAATTACGTTTAAAATTTTGCGCGATTAATAAATTCGAGGTCGTTAGTTCCTAAGCCCCCTCTATCTCTCTGTCACTTAACAATTTTCAAGGCACTTCTATTTTAGTCATTTCAATATAGAGAAATCGCAGGTAATCCACAGTAGTGCCGATTGAATTGTCGTATAAGATTACGTGAAGCATGGGATAGGTCTCATATGAGAATCAAAATAAATTAATATAACGAATACATTACATCGCACTGCCATTCATTCAATGACGGAGACAAAAAATCCATGCTTTAATTGGCCATTTAAAGAAAAATATTTATTGGGAGATATATTATATTGTACATTGGGAAAAAAAGAATTAAATGTCAAGTTAAAATTTCGGGAGAATATCTTCCCAAAAAAATGACAACAACAACTCCGATGGAATTATAAAATTTTGTTTGGAATTGATAATCATGATGTGTTTCATTCCCAAATTAAAGAATATATGCATGTAGGCCTATTTAATATGTATATTTTATATGCAATAGAGTTCCTTTTTTGTTTGTGTTATGCATTAACTTTTTTTTATCATTCAATTTATTTTAAAAATTGTGGATGTAATGGTTCTTTTTATCCGACTTGGAACTATATAGGGGATGATTTTCATCGAAATGATTAAAGAAGACCAAGAAGTAAGGTTAAAATGGAATAACCTTGAAATAGACCAGACCAAAGGGTATATATATGTAGCGGGTATTCCCGGCAATGATGGAAAACACCAGTTGTAGTTTAACACATTTATTATGATGATATCTTTAGTAATTCGGACAATGGAATATTGGAATAATGGAATTTATAACGAATTTTGGATATGTCCTGCAATATAGAAATTGCATCATAAAAATATGTACAAATAGTATTTCAATTAAATGTTCCGATTATAAAAATATAACAATTATCTGTCTTCCCTTTTACAATTAATTATCATCATTCACTATGATAACACATAAGAAAT
This sequence comes from Saccostrea cuccullata, assembly GCF_032062105.1. Taxonomy (NCBI): domain Eukaryota; kingdom Metazoa; phylum Mollusca; class Bivalvia; order Ostreida; family Ostreidae; genus Saccostrea; species Saccostrea cuccullata. The sequence continues at coordinate 66,283 of NW_026921708.1, read as the reverse complement.
ATACTTGACACATGATATAAGGGAGGTAACTCTTATAACACAATTACTCTTTACAATCTTGTGAAGAGTTATCTTTCTTTGATATTTCTTTACAAATCATAAAAATATACATACAGATAGACATACCAATTTATGGAATTGAACTTTCTCCCATGCAACTTTACATATTCTTTATATATGGAGATACCTATGTACAATAATTAATAAAATCAGGATTTATTCCTCACAAATACCTTTCTCATAATCAATAGATATTTAAATTATCTTGATTACCAAAATCTTTACTTTAAAGTATTTCTAGGTTTATATACAAATTGATTTACTCCAAAATTCCATCAGATTTATCAATATCTGAATAGCTAGACAGATAACTCAATAATTTAACATTTAAAAGTAAAATATCTTGTTTTCCACCTTTTTAACATAATATCATAGAAAACATATCTTGAAGCATAAAACAAGTAAAAAAAAACTTACATCTCTGGAACTGTCTCTAGGTCTAAGGTCTTTGGAAATAGATAAAAGTCAGCAACAAAGTAAACTATGTCTTCTCCATTTGAAATCAGAAATCTAGATCTTACTCTGAATAAAACTCAGTACCCCACAAAGACAACCAATGAAAACTAAGTATTTCAAAAACTGACCAATAGATATGTGTGTGGTCATGTAAACGTGTATGTACAGGTGTGGATCCAAAGGAGTGTATAACTATAGCACTACCCAGTAAATACCCAAGTTAGTAAAGAATGAAAAGAATAAAGCTGTAACGAAAAACTTATCATTTATAACTTATTTAATAGTTTATTTAGTTTATATTTAATTTATATTCATTATTTATTTTATTTCATTTAAAATCACTCCAACTTTTTTTATTTCAAATAAAAGTACCTCTACTACAAACTCCCCCCCCCCCCTCATTAGAAAATGACGTCCCTGTCATTTATCTAATGGACTTACCAACTATACTCTGCTCTGTTCCTGCAATTCTTCAAGTTAAGTAGACGATCTGAAATAAAAATAAATATGTACAATTAAAACAGATTAATCTCTCTTTAAAATATTTAGCATGGTTTGAACTATTTCCTTTTCATATGATTTCATTTCCGTTGAAGATTTCAAACGATGTAGATAGTCACACTTCTTCATCCATTCTTGTTGCTGCTGTTGCTGAACTAAAACAAATTCCTGGGGGTTTAACCTATCTGGTTTTCTTCTCTCCCTATTGCTTCTTCTTGGTATAACTGGTACAGGTTCTTCTTCCTTATCCTCAGATCTGGAACTTCTGGTTTATACATGTTCCTGCTGTTGCTCTGTCTCCACTAGCTGTTGATCTCTTACCTCCTCCTCTGCATCATGATGCTGTATTTCTTCTTCTCTTTCCTGACTCTCTTCTATATGATCCATCTTTTGTATGGGTCTCTGTACATTCTGCTCTCTAGGACTATGTACAATCTGATCTTCAGGCCTCTGTACTCTCTGTTTTTCTGATCTCTGTACTCTCTGCTCTTCTGATCTCTGTACTCTCTGTTCACCTGGGTGCTTACTAACATCTACTGGGATGTTAACCTCAGGGATCCTTGGTACAGGTACCGGAATAGATTCTGTATCTGACTCTTCATCTGAACTAATATCTCTGTTATTATCTGATTTTCTGGTGTTTCTTCTTGAACCTGTACTTGTTCCTTCCATCTTTGCCTGGTCCTGGGTTTAGGAGTAGGTCTGGAAGGTGAAGGTGATGATTCATCTACATTGACTTTATATGAATCTAGATGTCCAACTGGGAGTAGAAGGTTTCTATGTAATGTCCGAGTTTTTCCTTTTGTCGTTTCTTTCTGTACTTTATATACTGGGATTTCTGGATTAGGATGTTCAATTACTAAGTATGGCTCTTCTTCCCACTTATCAGCAATTTTGTGCTTTCCATCAAAAGCTACAATTTTTACAAGTACTCTGTCACCTTTCTGTATTTCTGCATTTGTTGTTCTTCTATCATAAGTCTCTTTCTGTCTTTCCTGTGATTTCTTGGTAATTTTGTTCACTAATTCTTAAGCTGCTTTCATGTTTTCTTTCAAGTTGCTGATGTATTTCGATACAGATTTCTTTTCTTCTTTCTTTAGGCCAAACTCTATGTCGATAGGTAATTTTGGTTCACGTCCAAACATAAGGAAATATGGTGAAACTCCGGTTGACTCGTTCTTGATGCAGTTGTACGCATGCACTAATGGATTAATTTACAGCTTCCAGTTCTGTTTCTGTGATGCTTTCAGGGTTCCTAGCATGTTGAGTAAAGTTCTATTATATCTCTCACATTGACCGTTGCCCATTGCATGGTAAGGGGTTGTCCTTGACTTTTTCATCCCTGTGATCTGGCATAATTCCTTTATAATCTGGCTCTCAAAATTAGCTCCTTGGTCTGAATGTATTCTAGTTGGAATTCCGTAGTAAGTAATAAAATTGCTGTATAACGCTTCTGCTGTTGTCTTTGCAGTCATGTTGCGTGTTGGAACCGCATGCGCAAAACGAGTGAAGTGGTCTGTTATAACAAGTACATGTTGATATCCTCCTCTACTCATCTCTAATGTCAAGAAGTCCATACAGACGAGTTCTAATGGATAAGAGGAATTGATGTTGACTAATGGTGCTTTCTAATTTGTTGATTTCCTCTGCACACATCTGTTACAGTTCTTTATCCAATTTTCGATGTCTTGGTGCATTCCTATCCAATAAAATCTGTCTTTGACTAGAGAAGATGTTCTTTCTCTGCCCGGATGGCCAAACTTGCTGTGTAGTTCTGTCAAAACTTTGTCTTTGAATGATCTGGGTATTACTAATTGCTGATTTGTGTTGTCAAATGAAGTTGTTTCCCTGTAAAGAATATTGTTGATAAGTCTAAGTTTATTGAAATTTCTAACTAATGCCTGTGAATGAGGATGAAATGGTAAATTCTCAAGTCTAGGTTTCTTTTGTAGCTTTACATGATGAATCCAGGATCTAATAGTCGGATTGTTTCTCTGAACACTGTACCAATCTATCTGCTTGTCAATAACATCCTGTTGGGAAAAAATTTGATCAATAATAGAAGTATCTAAAGACAAAGTAGTAACAAGTGGTTCTGCATGAACTGCTTTACATACGGCTTTGATAGAATCTGTACAGATAGACTGAAAATCATCATTAATAGGTCTTCTGGACAGGGCATCTGCGTCTTGATTCTGTTTACCAGGCCTGTAAATAATACTGAAATCATAAACTGATAAAGCTGCTAGCCACCTATGCCCTGCTTCGTCAAGTTTGGCTGACGTCAGTACGTATGTCAGGGGATTGTTGTCTGTCAGTACCGTGAATTTATGTCCATAAAGATAGTCATGAAATTTTTCACAAATCGACCATTTCAAATTTATGCGCTGCGTAGTTCTTCTCTGTAGGACTTAGACTGCGGCTGGCATAGCTGATAACTCTTTTTCTTCCTTGTTGTTCCTGATACAGTACAGCTCCAAGTCCTAGTTTGCTGGCGTCTGTATGTAGCTCAAATGGAAGATTGTAGTCTGCATATCCAAGAATCGGTGGCTCTGTCAAAAGTTTCTTTAGATGTTGGAAGGCTTGATGTTGTTCTGTTCCCCATTTAAATTTCTTAGCTGCTTGTTTTCCCCGTTTGTCCTTCTTACTGTTGGATTTTGGCATCATTTCTGTCAGTGGCTGAAATATATTACTAAAATTGGGGATAAATCTCCTATAATACCCGATGAAACCAATAAACTTTCTTATTTCTTCTGGTGTATGTGGTATGGGCCAATCCAGGACTTTCTGTACTTTCTCTGGGTCTGTCTCTATTCCTTCCTCTGAAACAATGTGGCCTACATACTTTACCTTCCTCATAAATAGGTTACGCTTCTTTGGTGAGAGTTTGAGACCTGATTCCCTAAGTTTGTCAAAAACAAGTTGTAATCTGTGAATGTGTTCTTCGTATGATCTTGAGAATATGATTAAGTCATCGAGGAAAACAAAACAAATATTCAAATGTTAGTCTCTTAAACAGCTCTCCATCAGCCGTTTGTAAGTGGCAGGGCTGTTTGATAATCCGAATGGCAGTCTATTAAATTCATAAAAACCGAGAGGTCCTACGGTAAAGGCTGTACGCTCTTTATGTTCTTCTAATATCTCTACCTGATGGTACCCGGATTTCATATCCAAAACTGAGAAGTAACTATTTCCTGAAAGAGCATTAAGAATTTCTTCTATCCTCGGTAAAGCATATGCATCTTTCTTAGTCCTCTGGTTAAGTTGTCTGTAATCTATGCACATCCTTAACTTGTTGTCCTTTTTTCTAACTAAGACCACATTACTCGAGAATGGTGAACTTGATTTTCTTATGACGTTGGAATTTAGAAGCATCTGTGAATGATTTCTGATCTCTTCAAACATAGCAGGTGGTATTCTTCGTGTTCTCTGCTTGAAGGGTTGTTCATCTAGTAAGTCGATTCTTTGCTTTACGGTGTTGTTAAATCCAATATCAGTCTCGCCTTTTGAAAATATATCCTCGTACGCTCTGAGTAGTTCATGTACTTCCTGTATCTGACTTGATGATAAGTTGTCAGTAGATATTTTCACATCCTGTAAATGAGTTATCTGCTCCTGTTGTAGATGTTGAGGCTGATCTATGATGGATATTAAATGTATCTCACAAAGTATTGCCTTTGGATTAACAGTCACTGTTCTGTTGTCAAGTTGCTAATATTGACTGGTATAGTTTGATTTTCTTTCGAGTTGAAGTTAACGACAGATGGTTCAATGTCAAGATCTGTTGGAATTCTGGAGTATTTTGTTGACTGTAGTAATGCACAAGTTGAGTGATAAGGGATCTTCCTATCTGCATACCCATTAATCACTACTTGGCTATTCGGACGGATGGTGATTGTCTGTTGTTCGGCTGATTTCACTATGGCTAATCTAAAATTCTGTTTCATCAATGATTTTTCTCTCAGCTGTAAACTTCTAAATGCTAAATACCAAGGTATTTGTAATGGTGTTTCCTGCAAGAATTTCTCTCCATACTGCTGATGAGTGTTGTTAAGAAATAAGTTGATGATGTTGGTTCCTAATAATATTGGAGTTGATTTGCTGTAATTCGAATCTGGTACAATCAAGAAAAGGCACGATAATGGTTGACAGTTGGGAATTCCTATTGGCTGAATTTCTGCTTCAATGTACCCTTGGTAAGAAAGAGAATTTCCATCTGCACACTCAATTTTGATGAAATCTTGTATTGGATGGATAGGATTTTCTTGCAGATTGTCGTCATAAAATGATCTTGATATTGTGGATACTGTTGATCCTGTATCTAGTAAGGCTCTAGCTTTCATCTGTGAAATCAGGATGTCTGTCTCTGTTGATTCACCAATCAATTTCGGCTGGTACATGGGGCTCTGTAATCTTCGACCTATCGTCGGCCTCTTACGGACGGTCGACGTCCGTTTAATTGTCCTCTGTAATGGTCGACTTTAACTCGACATCCAATTTGGAGGTGACCTTGTTGGCCGCATCTCCAGCATACAATTTCCTCATAGGCTGTTGATTGTGGATTCTGAAACCTAGTATTTTGCTGCATCTGAGGAGTCTGATATCTGTATGGCATACTGAATCTCTGAGGAGCTCTAAATCTAGGAGTGTAATTTCCTCGAGTCATTCCTCTCCCTCTATACTGATCATTTCTCCTTTCTCTCTTCATCTCCTCTAACTCTGTTGACAGTCTATTCATTACAACTCTTAAGTCATTTGTATCCTCCTGTTTTCTCTCCACAGTAACTCTCTTTGATGGTATGGGTTTTGACTGTTTTTTCTGATTCAGCTCTTTTCTCTTTGTCCTGCTCAATAACTCTCATTGCCATTCTCAGTTCATCAAAATCAAGGTATTTGTCATGTAAATGGCCTGATATGTCCTTCAAACTAGGCTTCATTTCTTTCCAGAACATGTTCCTTAACATTTCATTTTCATCGCCTTGTTTAACTTGTCCTCGCATGACAGCTTTGCTGAGCAAATCCTCTAGTCTGCATCCCCATGTTGAGATATCCTCATTTTCTCCTTGCTTCGCACTGTAGAAGTTAGCGAGCAATGTTTCTTTTTCCTCCACAATTCCGTAGATACTGTCTAGCTTGTTTAAAATTTCCTCCACGGTTGCATTTGGTCCTAGACGCATTAACACTCTACTCGCTGGAGAACGCAATGATCTCCTGATTGCTAAACAAATAATGTTTTCTGAAAAATCATTTGCTTGTAAACACTTTACCTCATATCTCCACTGATCATATAAAATATCACCGTTTTTGTCACCTGCAAACCCTGATATTTTAGGGATACCACTCAAAGGAATGTTGGTCGAGGAAGTGGGCAGGGTAAGGTCATGGGCAAATAGACTAGGCTTGGGAGGGGTAAAGTCAAGGGCAAATGGGTTAGGACTGGGAGGGACATGGTCACCCAGGAATGGGTTAGGAGTAGAAGGGGCAAGGCCATGGTCAATACCAGGACTAGCATGATCAGACGGCATGAGTAATTCCTTCTTTAAGGAATCAGCATATTTCAAAACCCACTTTTTAAATTCTTCAGGGGTGCTACCTTCAGGTTTGATCTCTAATGCCTGAAATGTAGACAACAAATCAGACCTTTCTGTCTCTGAGAGCTCTGCCATGATGGTAATAAATCATGCAAGTACTTGACTAATCAATGCAAAAATTGCAATAGTATCACAAGCAATTAAAAAAAAATACGCAGTACAGTTAAGGCAACACATGAAAAAAATATGGTAATGAGGTCATAATGAGGTCTGACGTCATGACAGTTGCTCCGCCCTGATTGATCCATATAAGGAAATAGTGCTCAAAATAACTACTTACTGATATTTGCAAGACTTTGTAATAAACAGCAATATTTTCATGTTTAAATGGAAAATAATTAGTGATTTTCTCATATATTAAATAGCATGTCTTTAAAATAATTCTCTTTTTAATGTGTCGTTTGTCAGCATTCGGCTTCAGCCATGCGATTGCACTCGGTGACACGGAATGTTGTTTACATCATAGACCTAAAACGAAGGGACTGCCGACTTATGACGTCACAATCACTATCTTCTTGCGCTTGCAGCGCCCTCACCGGGATGTATAGAAACAGACTTCCTGTAATGAAATCAATGTTGTCGCATCATGATTTTTCGCATTCTTTAAGGAAATAACAACAAATTAGAAAAATCAATCACTTATCTAAGCTTTCCATGACGAAATGATCTCGATTGACTACTTCGGAAATTATACCTTTACGCTGTGGAGTCGATGGAAACGTTTTAAATACAGACATCAGCTGACTATGACTTGACATCCCTTGAATGCTGTCGATTATATTTTACGGTAGTACATAATTTATATTCTTATTTAATTTACAAAATAAGGAAACAATTTTCTACCAATTTTTTTAAAACAACGACCAATTTCATATCTATGCTGAATTCATATTCAGAACTGATAAATAATAAATATATCGTGAAGTGCCGTTCAACAACTTAATAAATAGAGATGTTCCCGTTGGCCATTAATGATCTACATAATTATGTATTTTTAAAAAGTTAGTTATAACTCTTAAAATATTTATTTAATCATGTTTATTCAGGATTACAGCATTGTCAGTGATCAAAAGATTTTCTAAGAGATCTTTTTTTAATTTTTCCCCACAGGATTTGTAGATAGCCTGTCCACTTTTCAAATGAAAATAGGGGTCTGCCTTGCACACCAAACTCTATGGAAAATGTTTGAGAACATGTACCATGCCATGTACCATCTCGTATAATAATGTGAAAGAACAATGATTGGTTACAAAGCTTCACAGGATTAAATCAACAAAAGTGCCATGTGGAGTGTCCCATGTATGCACGAATGAGTGGCACATGACTGGATTTCAATGATTTATTATCATGTTTAGAACTCAAATTTTTTCAACTATACTATGTATATCCAGATTGTGATTATTATGAACTTTTGTATATCATAACTCAAAGACAAACTGCATCAATATAAATATTAAATAATTTAATATGACTGTAATGAAATATTATTAAAATCATTGTTATATTTTAGACTTTTCCACTGTTTTATTTATTTAAAAGGTTATTCAACTTAAAGCAGTGAAAAGCACTGATAATTAACATTAATTATGCATGTTTTAAAATTGTATATGAGAGTTATTTCTTGAAATTTTTGATTTTACAGTATAAAAAGTCATCCTTTTCTATAGTGAATTTGTATAAGTGAGCACTGCTTTAGATGTACATGTATGGCATATTTAATGTCTTTTTAAAATAATTATTTTCAATGTAATCAATCACAACTGCAAAGTACAAAATAATAATCACTGAGCATCATTTTCAATCTTATCAGCAGCCTTGAAGAACAAACACTAGTAAGTAATTATTTTATATATGCAGGCTCTACTGCCACTATGATTAAACTGTTTGATTTTTAACCCACTGCCTAAATAGAAGTTTTAATAACTTATTAACTTACTGTAGCTCAAAACACACAGGCACTCGTAAGTCTTATTCTTTCTTTTTTTTGTCTTTTTATGAAATTATACTTCCTATACCTTGTTATGTAGTTAAGGAAAATGTTCTTTTTTTATTAAAAGTATCATATTTAAATGGGATCAACTTTTCTTTCTTTTTTTTATTTAAAAGATGCATATCAAGTTTGTGCGCATAAATATTGAAGTACCTTTTAGCCCTATGCTAAATTTCAAACCCATAAAAAGTTTGACAAGCAAAAAAAAGGGGGGGATGTGTCAATTTCGTACAAACTCGAAAATCCTGTCGGGGGAGGGGGGTGTTGTTGTTAGGATCAAACTTCTTCCAGTACAAAATTTTTATCAAAACACTACCACTTTGGCACTTACCCATTTGTTGGCTTAAACTATAACGTGCCCGTCGAAATTAAGGAGGGGAGGGGCTAAACCCACGCCCCAATGATCAATGCCTACATCATATGTTTGGGAAAAAAATGGGGGGGGGGTGCTACAGGCTTGTCAAAGAATACTCGTATTGATTATAAATTTCTACCTCATTACTCGTGTTACTGTACCATAGTCATGACAGGTGCCACATGAGAGGTCTGTTGCGAACTATCAGCGTTGTCAAACACTGCTATTAATCATAAGATCTTTGCTCTTTAAAAAATCCACGTATTAATAGGCCTATCTGTTTCTTATATATGAACTTTTTTTTTCATCGAGCAGCATCTTGAGCAACCTCGCATGCATTTTAACAGCTTCTCTGTGATCATGGTACTTGATCATCTGTCATGTTAAATACTCAAATTGTATAGTTTTTTACACATTAAAAACAAGATATATACCTCAAAAGCTGCTCAAGGAACTCTTTAGTATATAAGTAAAAAGAATTTGGTACATTCGGCAAAAGTTTAATTCATTCTATGCTAAAATATCTCGACAATGTAGATGTAAATAACGTTATCTTTGTAATGCCGGATGTTTTCTATGCATCCCGGTGAGGGCGCTGCAATCGGAGGGAGATCGTATAGTGATATCTATTGTGACGTCATAGGAGTCGGCGGTCCCTAAGTTTTAGGTCTATGTTTACATCTAAAAAGCGTGGCGACATCAGCTGAGATTTGCAGTGGATTTAAATGCAATAACCACACAATCTTTAAAGAAAATTGGGATAAGATAAGAGACAAGGCGTTGCTTCTCCCTTTTACGAGAATATGAGGACATTATTTCGGAAAATATCAGAAAACAGAGACGATTTGCACCAGCTCCGTAGATCCATCACTGTAATATTTCAGGCCAGATATGTATGCGGATATGTAGGTATATGTATAGATCTACAATATGTATTCATGCTTTTATCAACATCAAAGAAAAACCCCGAGTGTGTGTGTGTTCATTTAGATGTATTATTTATCACAGTCAGTGAAAAATTGCAATGCATTGCCGTGTGTGTAACCCCCCCCCCCCCTACTAAGTTGCACACTTTATGACTTTTTAGAATTATTAAAATTTAACTGCACTAAATATGTACTGAGTTCTTGTCAATTGGCTCATTTTCTTTGAGACAATATGTGTAGTAATGGAGGTCATCAATAACACAAATTTAAACTAAATTGAATGAAATGTTTTCATTGTTTCAGTCAATGATCCACTAGTGACTAGGCCTAAACAAGCAATGATCATGTCTTTTGACATACTAACATGCTACACAATTCAAAAAAATTATCAGTGTCATTATGTTGAAAACATAGAACATCAACTGGTTGTAATTTTCTAGAATTTTTAAATTAATGAAAAAAAATATTCATTTTTTGTTTAGATTACATGTACAGTAAAAATATTTGTATAATACTTTTATCATTGTAGCTGTCCAGAGTTTCAGGCTTAAAGAACATGAAGAATGAATAAATAAAAAATGTATCATTTCTCCACAGGGTATGTATACTTCTAATTAAAATTCCACATTTTTTAAAGTATACATGTGCTATATAATTTTTTTTTTCATTTTGGTAATGGTGAAACTCAGGATTTTGTTTAGAAAATATTCTATCAATAACTGTTGTAAATGTCAGAGGTTTCACTTTCCCAGAGAAGTTTTTTGCCATTTATATGATTAACATAAATTCACTACAGTAGTAGCATATAACTGCATACTTTATATATTGTGTTGTAGGCCTAGCTATTCACAAATTTGGACTAATGGATTCATTCAGGCAGCAAGTTAATCCATCATTTAAGGAAACTGGTATGCTCAATATTAGCTATAAACCATACAATATTCCTGGCAAGATTATTGAATTATTTTGATAATAATTAAAAACTAATAGAAGAATTGAAAACAGGTATATGCATTCTATGTTAAATGTTTTAATGCATTTTTATACCCCCCGCTTGAAAAGCGGGATGGTATATAGTAATCGTTAATTCCGTCCGTCTTTCCGTCCGTCCGTCTGTTACGCTTTGGGGTACCCATCTCTTATCCGCAACTCCTCTCATACCACCGAATGAAATTTGATGAAACTTTCACAGAATCTTTATTACATATTGCCATTGTGCACCTCCTATTTTACTTTTTGATCCGACACATATTTTGGGTTTCCTGGACACAGCAAAACATGGACTTTGCAATTGTAACTATATGGAGGCGGGGGGTATCATTTATTGAGCTCATCGCTCACATTACCTCTAGTTTTATTTCACTTTTTTTTATACACAGATAACTTTCAATAATGGTATTTCCTGATTTTTTTCATATTTTCAGAATTCATTTTATCCACAAGAACATGAGGTGATGGAAATAATTTGCACCTGCCCTGCATTCCTAGTCTGTCGTTGGATTTGTAAAGAAATGTTTATTAAATAAATTTTCTAGAAATAGTAATTTGACTTTTTCATATATTTACTGTACAGGTGTTGAAAGGCTATTAAAATTTGAAAATCTTAAATTGCATACATATTTTGTGTGGAGGGTACTGATGTCCATCAAGATCTTATTTCCAGCATGTACATTGTGTTCATTTATTTTCAATAATATTACCAAAAACAAGAGACAAGAGACCCCCCAATTGATTCAAAATAGGGTAGGGGACCACCATTTGATTCTGAGGGAAGGGGGGTGAGTGGCAAGTTTTTCCAAGTCAGATTTTTTTTCATTTTCATGTCAATGAAGGACAGATTAATATTTATTTCCGATCAACAAGATGAAGGACAGATTATTTATTTATTTTTCTCATTGAAAAGTCTAACAAACAAAAAAAAAAAAAAAAATTAAAAACTCTGATTCGTGGAAGGGCGAGATAACTGATCTGCAAGTATTTATTTCTAAAATCTGCCAGCCCCTCCCCCTCATGATCTCGTATGCAGAAAGAAAAGAAAAATTATTAACACAAACTTGTGTGTGTACCATAGGCGTCGGAAGCAAAATGAAAGGGGGGCTATTTGAGAGGGGGGGGGGGCTAAACCAACAGAGAAAGGTAAATTCCAATGCCTACATTAAGTAATCTATATAATTTGCAAATAAGTAGCTATAGGTAGGCTAAGCCCCCCCCCCCCCTCCGGTTTCGACGCCTATGCGTACATTAGTGAGAGAGGGGTATAGATACGTATCTAATTAATTTCTTATTAATGGAGGAAGCTATATTTTAATTAACCATTTGTTTTCTACACGAATACAGCGGCAATATTTAGACCTATGTTTGTGTGAAACTAACTTCTTTGAGGAAATGCGGGAGGTTTGAAAGACGTCTTTTACCATACAGTAAATGTGTACAATGTATCGAGAACGAATAAACAAAATAGAAAGAAATGTCAAGAATTTTATGCATACCGTTTTGATTTAGTTAAAAAAAGAGTCCAGCCCTGTCCGCATGTATATTTATTAATTTTACGAGGTAAACAAACTATATCAAGTACTCAAGAGTTATCTCCCATGCTGGGTCAATGATGCGTTTGAAAACTATAATTAGATTGACTCTTCCAAGATTTCAATTTTTAGTCAAAAAGTGCAAGGGCAAGGCGACAATTTAAAAAGTAGGTTTTTATTTAAAATTCTTTATTTTATTGTGTAGTTTTCAAAAAGTGATGCTCATTTCTTTGTAATCCTTTAGTAAATTTATAAATCACGATGAAATTAGGAAAATATCCTATTTTTCATACAATTCTGTCTGTTTTAGCTAAATAACTTAATTCTATCGGAAAACTAACTGAATGAGCATCACTTTTGAGAAAGTTTAGATACATAGGGACAATATAAAACATTTTGCAGTTAATTTTTTGTTTGCCTTGCCCTTGCACTTTTTGGTTAAATTTGACATATCATTTTTTGACCTAAAATCGGAACCCACGTGACTTCAGGGGGTCACATGATGTCAAAAAAAATACCGATGTGAAAAGCGATGGACATGCTCTTCAAGATAACAAATAGCTATTTTAACTAGAGTGTTTTGCTAAAAAAAATAAAACTGTTAAGCATAAAATGTTTCGGATTCCGTGAGTTTTTATAGAAAATGTTGCCTTAAATGTACTGCGTAAATGACAACTCAAAGAAACCGACGCGCATCTAATTGACGGATATAACAAATAAACCAACGCGTTGATTGCCTGTAAATAAAGTCTTGCTTGTTTTAAGTTGTTTTAAACAATTTACATGTTTAAATTGTTTTAAATTGTTTTAAAAACAATTTACATTTTGCAATAAACACACAAAATGTTACATATTTTTTTTTTTAAACTTAGTTTATATTTTTAGCTGAAAAGATCAGAAGCTAAGATGTTAGTAGCTTAACACTAAACTAAGTGGACACCATGACAGACAAAAGTTTGATCAGACTCTGTATTCTTGTTGTATATTTATACTGTGTGGATTTCAATGTAAATAAAATGTAATTCACTATAAACTCTGACAAATTCAAATTCTCTAATTATATAATAGTGTTGCATTATGCATGTACTATGCCTAAATAGTAGGCAGGGTTTGACACATGGTGCACGAGCCGGAGGCGAGTGCACTATGTGTCAAACCCTGCCTACTATTTAGGCATAGTACATGCATAATGCAACACTATTGTTATTATTATGCTGACTGTTGTTATTATTTATGCGGAAAATATCTATAATATTTATCCTGAAAATAATGGTGGTAACACAGCGCACTTGCAAAAACTCATTCAAAATCTTCATGCTAGAATTAGTTGCATGCTTAGTTATTTTGGTTACTAGTATTTTCTCTAAATATAAGTCCAAATTTTCTGTCACAAAGATACTCATCTTTATTTTCTGTTTTGTCAGTAAGACTGATTTGTTTACAGACGTGGATTCTCATTGATAATTTTCTTTTACATCCTTCAATCAAGCGCTATATAAAAAAAGCGTTTTAATGACCCCATGATATCAATTCATCTAACGATCTGCATATAATTAGTTTGAAACTTTGTTGTACACATTTATCTCAGATTCCTTAGAATAAATATAACTGTTTTCAAATAATATTTGTCTATTTTCTCCTTCTTGTGTCAATTGTATAAATTAAGTTTATATATTTAATAAAATTCTCCTTATCAGTGATCGTCTCTGTGGCGTAATCGATAAGGCATCGGACTGGCATCCTCACGGTCGTGAGTTCGATTCCCGATGTGTGTAATGTAGAATTTTCTTCAGAAAGTAAAGCCGTGCTCTATTTCGGCATAGTATGCTTACGCTATATAAATCCTTAGATCTCTATGCGAGAACAGTAGGGTATGGGCTATATAGAGACAAACTTACAGGAAGCATAATAATTCACTGTATAGGCTTACCTTGAATCGACTGAACTGATCTAAACAATAACAACACGAATTTCCTCTACAACACTATCCCATACAACCAACTTACTGGCCAACTGTACCTGCGGCAGTCCGTTTTCTTAAGTCCAAGTCAAAATATGTAAAGGTTACATGCTGAAAACTGTCCATTCTGTGAGAAGAAAGAACTATTGGAGGGCACTTCTTAGTAAATGTCCCTGCGGTTAGGATGTCCTCTTCAGATGGAGAAAGCGTGTTTTTAACACAAAACAAGTTTAGAAAGTTGATGAACAAGAAAACAACACGGATGGCATTCTCAGTGATATTTATACCCCCCGCTTGAAAAGCGGGAGGGTATATAGTAATCGGTATTTCCGTCCGTCTGTACGTCTGTCCGTCCGTCCGTCTGTCCGTCCGTCCTTCCGTCTGTCCGTCCGTCCGTCTGTTACGCTTTGGGGTACCCATCTCTTATCCGCAACTCCTCTCATACCACTGAAGGAAATTTAATGAAACTTTCACAGAATCTTTATTACATATTGCCATTGTGCACCTCCTATTTTACTTTTTGATCTGACATATATTTTGGATTTTCCAGAGCAAAACATGGATACTGCCAATATATTCATATGGGAGGCGGGGGGTATCATTTAGTGAGCTCATTGCTCACAGTAACCTCTAGTTTGGATTTGGAAAGAGAACATCCAAAAAAACAACCGAATTTTGACCTCAAAGTAGATATTTTTTCGGATATTTCTGACGAGGAACTTGTTAAGGCCACCCAAGACATAGAAGGAAAAGAAAATATTGAAAGGTTTGCTCAATCAAGAAGATTTGGATAATTTGGTTAAGAAAGGTTTATCGAAGAAAACAGAGCAAAAGTCAAAGTGGGCAATGACTCTATTTACGAACTGGCAAAATGAACGAAAGCGTATGTTACCAAACCATGATACATTTATGTACCAGGATATTATGATAATGAGTGATGAGGAAATCAACAAAACAATGAGTTTCTTTGTAGCTGAAGTGAGGAATAAATCTGGAGAGGATTACAGACCCAATAGCTTGTATGAAATTGTGTGTGCAATTCAACACAAATTACGACACGAAGGTAGATTCATAAACTTTTTGGATGATGATAAATTTCACGATATGCGCAGTATTCTTGATTCAAAGATGAAAGAACTCTCTGGGCGAGGCATGGGGATAGAGCGGAAACGGGCAGAGATCATAACTGAGGCTCAAGAAGATGCAATGTGGTCCAAGGGAGTTTTAGGAAGAGATATACCTCAACAACTCTTAGATACTCTACTGTTTCAACTAGGACTACATTTTGCACTACGAGCAGGACAGGAACACAGAAACTTGAGGGTTGGGACAAACAGTCAGATTTCTCTTTCCATGGATGCATCTGGACTGCGATATCTCGAATATAGAGATGATGTCTCCAAAACAAATCGCGGTGGGCTCCAGCACAAAAATCTGCAACCTAAAGTTACCAGAGCATACCAGAACAAGAATGTTCCCGAGAGATGTCCTGTGCTCACGTATGAAAAATATCTGCATATAAGGCAAGTATATTGTTGTTAATTTCCACCAAAATATTGCTGTAACATATATCTTAATTTAAAACACTTTAATCTATAATATGCAATTTTCTTTTAAAGGCCTGAAGCTGGTAAAACCAATGCTCTCTATTTGCGACCTCTGCGGTACCCCACAGATTCCACTTGGTACGCCGACTCCCCTGTTGGATTACACACTCTTCAACAGACCGTCGCAAAACTGTGTAAAATAGCAGGATTTACTGGCCACTACACAAACCATAGCCTCAGAGCAACCGCCGCAACACGCCTTTACGATGCTGGCATTGATGAGCAGCTAATAACCGAGAAAACTGGACACCGCTCGACATCTGTTAGATCGTATAAAAGAACAAATGAAGAACAACAGCAAAGAGTGAGCAAAATCATTCACGGTGAAAATCAGTGTGATGTAGCTATCAAGAAAGCCAAAACCGCAGCCGAAAGTGATTCTAATGTGTGTGCACCAGCTGGTGCTAGTGAAATTGAAATTTCGTCTGGAAGTGTATTTTTCAAATTTAAATTCTAAAGTTGGAATAATTATTACAATGTGTGTAATTCGTTGTTCATGAATAACATGTATATCTTTTGTGTTGGATTTGTTGTTATTTTTTTCTTAGTGCTTACCTGTAACTGTCCAATAAGTTGTAAAAAAGTGTCCACTATTTTTAATAGTGGACAGTTTTTCCAACTTATTGGACAGTTACAGGTAACTTATTGGATTGTTTTTGTTATTTCAAGGATAAGAAGGTATTAAAAGAACAAAAGATGATGTCATAACAATGTTTTAATTTTAAGTATTTGTAATAAGAAAATAATAAACAATGTAAGATGACCGAAAAATATCTATCTCTGTTTTCAACAACACGTGTTTTCAAAATTCTTACACCTCTTATCTGGCCAGGCAAAATTTAATCAAAAGTGAATAATATTACACTAACTATAATATTCTGTTGAATAAATAAATAAACAAATACTAAATATAATGTTAATCAAATAAATTTACTTTAATCCAGCGTTGTTGATGGTCTGCGCAGATGGTCCTCACGTGAAATGTCAATAGAGAAAATTCGAATGAATTACTCACAGTCACTGATCAGTGTCACTAAAGCGCTTGGATCGGATATTTCCGGAATCACCAATAGTCTAGGCCTATGAAGTGGATTTTCTGTTGGGCGCCATTTTGTAGCGGGTATTCCCGGCAATGATGGAAAACACCAGTTGTAGTTTAACACATTTATTATGATGATATCTTTAGTAATTCGGACAATGGAATATTGGAATAATGGAATTTATAACGAATTTTGAATATGTCCTGCAATATAGAAATTGCATCATAAAAATATGTACAAATAGTATTTCAATTAAATGTTCCGATTATAAAAATATAACAAATTATCTGTCTTCCCTTTTACAATTAATTATCATCATTCACTATGATAACACATAAAAAATATACTTGACACATGATATAAGGGAGGTAACTCTTATAACACAATTACTCTTTACAATTTTGTGAAGAGTTATCTTTCTTTGATATTTCTTTACAAATCATAAAAATTTAAATACAGATAGACATACCAATTTATGGAATTGAACTTTCTCCCATGCAACTTTACATATTCTTTATATATGGACTGAGATACCTATGTACAATAATTAATAAAATCAGGATTTATTCCTCACAAATACCTTTCTCATAATCAATAGATATTTAAATTATCTTGATTACCAAAATCTTTACTTTAAAGTATTTCTAGGTTTATATAAATTGATTTACAACAAAATTCCATCAGATTTATCAATATCTGAATAGCTAGGCAGATAACTCAATAATTTAACATTTATAAGTAAAATATCTTGTTTTCCACCTTTTTAACATAATATCATAGAAAACATATCTTGAAGCATAAAACAAGTGAAATCAGAAATCTAGATCTTACTCTGAATAAAACTCAGTACCCCACAAAGACAACCAATGAAAACTAAGTATTTCAAAAACTGACCAATAGATATGTGTGTGGTCATGTAAAAGTGTATGTACAGGTGTGGATCCAAAGGGGTGTATAACTATAGCACTACCCAGTAAATATCCAAGTTAGTAAAGAATGAAAAGAATAAAGCTGTAACGAAAAACTTATCATTTATAACTTATTTAATAGTTTATTTAGTTTTAATTTATATTCATTATTTATTTTATTTCATTTAAAATCACTCCAACTTTTATTACTTCAAATAAAAGTACCTCTACTACATATATATATATATATATATATATATATATATATATATATATATATATATATATATATATATCCAAAGTCTCTGTTTGTCAATACAATAAAAAACTTTAAAACACTTTTCGAAATATTTCAACCGTGTTACCGGCCTTCATCAGTCGAATGATGAAGGCCGGTATATATATATATATATATATATATATATATATATATATATATATATATATATATATATATATATATATAAGAATGCACTGAGAGTTTCAGGGTGGGTTGAATGCTGAACTGCAGCGAGGAAGCAGTCACGGAAATTGATAAGAATAAGAGGAGAAATATGATACGGCAAGGTACACCATGCTTAGCTGAAAAAGTTACCAAGTTATAATAATTCAGCTTAGCTTGTATAAGAAGTAATAGAAAACCCAAACAGGTTAAAGGAAAATTATTATACTGTTAGTAAAATTAATAGTCCAATTATGACTTTTTTTGACGTAATGATCTTTGTGTCACAGGTGCGGGGCGTTAACGAAATTTTGCAACAATCAGATGACGTCATATTTTAAGCTGTTACTTTAATTTTCAAGGATATTGTGAAAGTAATTATTTAAAAATAATTTTACAAAGTAAATCAATTATAAAAATGAAAGGAAAAAGAAAAGCTTCATACAGTGATATACTTAATTTCAGACCTATTATACTGCATGGATTTGCGGTCCATCTGTTAAGGTATGGGGTCAATAGCCAATCTTTCAATGGATATCTACTGTCGCCTACAAGATGGCATTTCACGGGCAAGAGGCGTCTGTTGAAGATTTGAAACAACCCACTCTTTTGTAGTATTCTAGCATCATGTTTTGCGCCTGGCCATGTGGATACAAGATCTAAAATTCTGTGATGAGCATCTGAAACAATCTGAACATTGATACTGCGGAAATTTTTCCGGTTGACAAACTCTACTTCATGCTCACTAGGTGCAATAATTCTAACATGGGTACCATCAATAGCCCCTATCACCCCTGGAAATTTAGCTACTCCAAAAAAATCTGCCTGGTGCTTCCTGATAGTCTCTGCTTGCTTTGGAAAAGAAATGAATCGTTTCACAATGTGTGGCTGTACAACAGCAGTTGTAACTCTTTGAATAATTCTTGAAATGGTAGACTGATGCAGTCCAAAATTGTCACCGCTGCATAACTGCATTTTTGCCGGTTGCAAAATATCTTAAAGTTACCATAACGTGTACATGTGCTGGCACACTATAATTTCTTTACCAGTCGAAGCTTAATGTTACAAGTATCTCTAATTAAATCTGTAATAAATTCTATTCCTTCATGAGTAAATCTAAATCTTGCCTGTAGCTCAGCAGCTATGAGTGTACATAATGGATCCAGTCTAGGTTTGAATGTCCTCTTCTTTCGCGCAACTTGAACGCCTGCCATATTGAAGCAATATCTTAAAATGTTAAGACAGGTAGACACCATGCTTAATTTTAAGCATATACTAAGCATATACTCAAGAGTTGAGAAGTTTTATGCAACATGCTAAGCAATGTGCTTAGTAAAATTTCAATCTGCTAAGCAGAAAACAGTATTAAATTATATGCTTAATTAAGGACTTAAGAATTTTTATGCATACGAATCCAGGTTATAAATATTAAACAAGATACCAAGTATTTTAATATTTTCATGATAATTAAAGCAAAGGTGTTAGAGAAAGCTTACAAAATGTCTGGATTGCCGACTTATAATATCTTGAGTGGGTATGTAAGTAGTTTTTTTTTAATTTCAATTTTTTTTTTTTTTTTTTTTTTTTTGCATTTTTCACATTTTTGTTGCTTAACAAAAATTGGTTTACTAAACATAAAGAAGCTCCACTTGTTTGAAACCAGTGATCGAAAATGAAGAAATCATAAATAGAAAATGAAAAAGTTTCAAATCCCGAAAACTTGAAAAGAAGTTTGGGTCCGTGTATTTTCAGTTTATTGGGAGGCAATTGCAAACAAATTTTGATTTAAGGCCAAACGTTTATTAATTAAAAGCGAGAATGATTGTATTCACGATAAATGTCATAAAAGATATTTAAGAAGTAAATTTGCCGAAGTTGCCCAAAATGAAACCAAAATGACCAAATTTATTTAGGCACTAAATGTAGCAAATATTGTGCAATATGTGGACTGAAAAGAAAATCTCTCAGAAGACTACCGCAAGCAGCACGGACAGATATGTTTCTTAAACACAATGTTTTTCTGTATGATAATGCCAGAGCTTGCCCTGTTCATTTTGCTGACAAAATTTACCAGAAAACCTCAGATTTATAGAAAAACTCATTTTGTTTCCAGCGAGGAACAACGTCCTTGACCTCAAATGAGCCATTGCAACAACTGTGTCGCTGTAGAGAACTAATCATGAACAACAGCAATTCTGGGATTGATTTTGAAACGGATCTTCTAAATAAAGATGATTTTGGTTTTTTTTTTGAACAGGTTTCACTCCTGATCAGTCCAATGATCTTTGTTTGCAAGCTGGCAGTATTCAAACGAAAATTTTCGAAGAGAACTGCTCTCCGAATATTGCTTACAAAACTCTTAACGGGCTAATCAAGAACTGGATTTTTTTCCACAAGCACTGACTTTTACTAACAGTTAACGAATTGCTCTCCACTCGGACAGTGTACGGAAGTTATTTAACGATATAAATATTTAGCTCAATCTTTAATTCAGCAAAAACAACGGGCTATTTCAAACCACAGGTAAGTTGCCGTTGAAGAAAACGACAATCATCTTACCTCAAATCCCGATCTTCACACACAAGTGCCCCTCACACCATTACTACACAAGAAAGCTTTTCTTATCCATTATCAATTCTGTACCTCCGTAGATGATACAGGTTTGAATGTCCAAGTAAACTGTCAACTGTTAAACCCCGTGCTTCTGGTAAAAGTCCACTTGTAACGTGCTTAAAACATTTTTAAATATTGCAGGAAAATGCTGGGTATCTTGAATTATCAAGAGAGCCAGAAATGTTTTCATGAGACATTTCGTTCTAAAGCACTTGGGCTTTGACCATATTTAAAAAAATATATTCTTCTAGATCACACTACGGTCTTCGCGCGGGAACTGTTGGCATGTGTTGACCACAACACAGCTATCCTTCGTATTGATGAAACGAACATTTACACATTTCAAAGACAACTATAAAGCATTCATAAAGGTGGCCCACTGGTGAAGCCTATGATGATTGTTGCTTCGGATAGATACATGTATACAATTGAAATACTGGATCCTTACTTTGCTGACGGAAGGAATAACGACGCAGCTATTCTTAATAAACATTTACTTTAGGGAGGGTGGATTTTGCAATGGGCTAGGGATAATGATATTTTGGTTTTAAACCGTGGATTCAGAGATTCATTACATGTCATAAACAAGCGCATAAACCAAATGTCTGAACCTGCGGTTCCTCTCGTACTGAGCAGGATTACCGTAGCAACGACTGCAGTCATCATTAAGGTAAAACTAACCTGTCTCAAGACGGTCCAAATGAGTTGGGTTACAACCAGAGTCACCATATTTTTGGGTAGGGGCAAAACAACTCTATGTAAAGGAAGCAAATTACCCCGTTTAGTTACAAAAACCAGATGGGTGGTAGAATCTGCTAATGGCAGAGTGAAAAGATGACAGTTTTTAGCAAATGTAGTGACCGATAAAGTCAAATTATGTATATTGGAGACTATGTTCGCATTGTTGCCGCTTTGATCGATGCCTTCCACCCGTATATAGATTGCAAAAATATATGCTAAATAAATCCAAGATCACAGTAAATCCACTGAAAGAGCAACTATATTAGCTAATTTCATTAATAAATTTATGATCTTTTAAAAGAAAATTAAGCATCTAAGGACATGTACGTATATCTGAACTCAATTTAGATAGTTATAATGAAGTAATGAAAAAGATTGGGTAAATTTGTATGGATTCTTTCTTGAACATCTCACATATAACGAAATGTATGAACAATAAACAAATGACTAAAAAAAATCTTTAAATCATTTTATTAAATATAGAGTAATCAGGACACTTAGAGAACCCTTATGTAAACTTCGAAAAATGGAAGTAATCAGCTTGTTCTTGATAACATGTACTTCTACAATCCAACGTAATTGTAATTTAGTCTATAACGTTGGAAAGTACTTGTTCCAACCCTACATCTACTTCGGTAGAAACTAGCAAACCACCTATAAAAAGAATCAAGATGGAAGTAAAATCACAATAATTCTCGCAAGCAGAAAATCACATAGAATAAGATGGTCCCAGCACATCCGAAATTAACAGAAAAGGTGGAGCTATTCCACTCCTTTCAGAAGATGAGTCTCCCGCGGATTGAAGCAAAGCTGAAGAAGACAAGTGTTGTGTTTGTCAGGACTGGCAGTCTGAAGAACTTCAAAACTGTCCAAGTACTGAGGGAGTATTGTGTTTCATAGTAAGTGGGGAAATGTGACTCTTGTGATCACTTCATACACCTTGTCTACCTGGTCAGCATCAATATGTTGGCCTAAAATATACTGTTATTCAGCTCCCTATTATGCTAAAAAAATCTTCGAATGACGCCCAGCATGAGGAATGCTTTTTTAGCTAGGCATCTTAGATGAGTTTGATTGATTGGTTTATTGTTTAACGTCGAGTCGGCAATTTTTCAGCCATATTTCGGCTGAAAAAATGTGCTCCAGCAGGATTCCATCCCTCGACCCTCGGATTAGCAGGGGAGCGCTCTAACCCCTGAATACACTCAATTTTTTTAATCGAATCTTTTGGTGTAATTTATTAGAAACTTAATGAAAATAATATTTTATTTGATCAGCTTAGACACTCATTTTCTAACATTTTTATAGTGTACTATTTAAAATTTTAAATGCCATCATAAGTTCGAATCAAGCTTCCACCATTGGCATACAATATAGAAGCAGGATTCTTTAATACAAAAAAAATAAATAAAAAGATAGGCGTCATTTCATTTCGCCATAGAAACATATTCCTTTTTTCATTAGCAAGAACATTTCACATTGTATATTTGTTTTGAGCCTCAAAGATATCAGTTACTGACTTTAACTTTTATTACTTTTACTAACCTTTCATCATAAGTAACACTTGGAATACTTGGAGTATACCAAATGACCAGATGCAGATTGCAAGAGACAAAAGCTTTGACTTTCAGCCGATCCAAAAAGGCGGTTTAAAGAGATTTGAGGAATATTTATTGAATTTTGGCATCTGAAGCAGGATATTTTAAAGGTTAAGTAAAGTTCGATCATTTGTGTAATATCCGCTGATTATCTATGACAAGGGCAACATGCATTCAAAATGGACTGAAAGAATGTCATAACTGTTCAGCATCTACTGACAAGTCAAACATCTCAATCGCTAGTTCAGTGGGAACACTTGGTGAAAAAACATTGGAAATGATACGAATAGACTTTAAGTGGAAAAAATATTGAAATCCAAATATACATAAGGTATCTGACAAAATGTTAGAATATAAAATTTATAAGAATCTATTGAAGAACATTAAACCATTAATTTTTACATTTACAAAACATTTTCAAAACATTCTTTTCAACAAAGAGTTGTAGGGATCCTGCCACCTTGGCCTTATTCAAATGCAAACTATTACGGTTAGATATTACTGAGATGAGAAAGTAAAAGGGAAATTCCAGTCCCATTTTAATTTTTTCTCTTTGATGGGAGAAGTCATGATTCTGGAGTTTGTGAGAGAATTTTTGCCATTGACAACAATAGCATTTCAACAGCAAATATTATAGATTTACAAAATGAACTAGGGATGAGAAAAGAACTGCAATTAAAAATCCTCTTGATGGCTTTCTGTGCCATTATAAGTAAGTTTATAAATGTTTTTTTATCGTGTTTCAACAATACCAGAACAGATACCCCGATATATCACATGTAAAATGCCTTTGGTAAATTATGTTCTTTATTGTCTTGCATTTATTTAAGTGTTATCCTCTGTATGTTGCTTACAGTTTGTCTTAAGTATGGGGACTTGTGGGTTCGAATCCCATCACTACTTAAATACACACAGAAGTGAATATGTTTGCTAGGTCTCCTATTAGCTTACAAATCCCTCCACTCATTTGTCTCATCACTGCATTAATTGCACAATCTCTGCTATCTAATCCTTGTACTAAATACCTTGCACAGGAATACTTTGCAAGAGCACAGAAAACACTCATCCGCCAATTGGGAGCAAGAAAGACAAAGAAGGCTAAATACTATGTTCTGCGTTTGCTGGATTTGTAACTTGTTGTTGACAGTGTCTGCAGACAGCTAGATACAGCGATGAATATCAAGTCAAAATCATCAAGGCATACAAAGACGGTCCGCTGAAGATAACGAAAAAAATATTACAAATTTTGAAAACCTTGGAGCCATTTACATTGAAACCTGGAAGGGACATGGAATATTTCCTATTTTCGTTTCGCCTTTCAAAATTTGAGATTATCAACTTATTAAAGGGGATGTAAAAGCCATATTGGATCAAGTCTGGTGTAAAATAAGAAATACCAAGAATGCGCTTAATACTCTATTAAACTAGCCCAAAGTTACTCAAAGTGCTAATTCACTCATTACCTACTGTTAGAGACCAAAATTAGAACATGATTTAGTTTATTTTGTTTTAATTAGGAGGAAATTAGTCATGTTAGAACTGCGCAGCTACAGCATTCACGAGATGAAATGCATTGAAAATGATGTCAGTTCGATTCATTCATAATATGGCTACAGCCATTTGTTTCGCTTTTTTCTTGTCATTATCCACAATTCTCGAAAGGAAAGAGGGCGTATAAGGCGTGGACAATCCCCCGCTCTGAGACAAAATGTTTCTCAATTTTCAAAATTCACAGAAAAGTTATTTTTCTAAAATCATGTTCTCAGTAATGTCATCTTCAAAACATTTTATCATTTTTATTTTACTGAACAACTTATTATTTGGTAATCTTTATTTCAAAGTTGGCAGTTAAGCATATTTAGTGGAAAATGGGTGTGCTAGAGCTTTAAAAAATGAATTCTGAACATGAATGGGTCGAGTCTCCATTTTTTGTTAACGCTTAAATGATGGAAACTTTAATGTGAAATCTATTTCATTCGTTCAAAAAATGGAATCTGAACCCATTCTATATGAAAATCGAAAATTTCTGGAAAAAAAATGTACGCTTCAACAAATCCGTTCATTTAAATACACTGACAGACGTCGATAATGCATATACTTCGTAGTGTAGTGGTTAAAGCTGTCGGTCTTGGAACAAACCCTGAGCTATGGAGAGAAGTTCGAATCATAAGTGAAGCTTTTTCTTTTTTGTTTTCAAATATTCTAAAACCATGAGTGAAAAATAAATTATTAATAAAATATTAAAACAACTAAATACAGAATTAAATGTGTAAAAGATGATATAAACAATATAATTTTGAAAAATAAACTTTTAGAATTGAGAAATGTCTTTTCTCAGAGCGGGGGATTGTCCTCGCGTTATACGCCTCCATTCTTTGATTTTTCATATGGGAGTCTTCCTGAGGCCATGTGTTTATTTCGTCCGCCATTCCTCTATCACACAGAGATCGAATAACATTGCTTTTAAAATAAATGCGACCATAATAACATCAAGACAAGAAATACCTAAGTAAAAATAATACGGTTATATAACTTACTACTTTTATTAGTTGCATCGCATCGTCTGATCAATGAAAAAACGCGATTTTAAGGGGACGAAGGATGTTTGGTCACATGACTCAGTTTAATTACGTAACAATCTCTGATAAAATATGTACAAAACAAGATTGAAACCACAGTACTTATATAATGTTTTAGATTGTTTGCTTGAGTTCACCATATTGTATATAGTATATAAAAAGATTCCAGCTTTCTTGCCAATATTATCAAATTACGGAATAGATTGATCCACTCTTCTGTTTCCCTCTGCGCGTCCAACGATTCGTTGACGTCATAGAGGATCTCATAGAGGATCTCTTAGTACAGTAAGATTACACACGGTAAAACACGGGTAATATAATATCATAAAAACGGGTCATGATCAGTACATGATGGGATATTTTATGAATAAGAGAACACAAAAAGTATACTTACATGGTTGTTGACGGAAATATTTTGTAGGTATGTCTGATTTCGCTTATTTAGAAAATGCGTGACGTCATAGTTGGATTTTCCCGTACTCGAGAAATGTAAACATGACACTTTTTTCTCATGCTCATTTCTTGTTTAACTATGCCCTGTGCAATATTGAGCTCAGCTTCAGCAATAGATAATTTTACAGTTTATCAATAACATGACGAACTTGCATTTCAACGTAAATTTTCAAATATTGAATGATAGGATTTATTGCAAATCAATTTTTTTGTTGTTTAGGTTGTCTTAAAAAGTACGTAATTTTCCGTCTACAGATGCGGTGTGACAAAAGAATCTTGCTTTTTCGAATTTTTAACCCTATTCATACTCTGAAATATTTTAAAAGACACATGCTTGCTGACATTTTTTATCTATGCTGAAAAATTTCCATTATGGACTGAGTAATGGGCCCAGCAACGTGGAGAATCTAAACTTCATTTAGACACTGTGGGGCATAGTATTTTTCACTCAAAATCTCAAAAATAAGTCTAGAAACCTATTGATATATCTGCTCTAAGGTATGTGGGACATACTAAATTAGAGATATGTAAAATATGAAAAAAACTGAACGACGCGTATTTTTTCGGCTAAAGGTCCTTCTTCCCCGTACCCTTAACCCCACTTCAGCAAATCGGGAAAACTGTTCTGTTTATATCTCGAGTTTCCTCGTTAATATCATTCCACTGAGCACGTAGTTGGCATGTGCATATATCTGCTGTGGATAGATGCGTTTATTACCATGATTATATTAAATTGTTCATGGAACAAGTCTTGATAATTTCTTGGTTTCTTTAAAACTCAAAAAAAGATTTTAAAAAAAAATGTCCTAAACATATGTGTTTACGGCGGGTCTCTTTTCTGTGGCGATAGAAGTTATTTTCAAATTGGGCACTACAAGGAGGATGCTTAGCATTTAATTTGAAAATGTTAAACAATATGAGGTGCATGAAAAACAAATTGTAATTATATGTATTACATTCGAAAAATTGGCACATATGTCTATTTTGTTTAGCAGTTAGATAGAAAAAATAGGAGTTATAGGATTTCCTTTAGGTACCTCACATAACATTGTATGGAGTAATGTTTGGACATAAAAACACATCATGTCTCATGTTGACAACGTTGTAAGCTCTCACTAATATTAACATACGAAGTTTGATAAAATATACTCTTCAAAAAAAGAAACGCATAGTAGAATTTTATGACCCATTGAACATAAAGATTATTTAGTAAAATGATGCATTGATAAAACAGAAATGTAGTAAGCAACAGGAATA
Source organism: Saccostrea cuccullata (assembly GCF_032062105.1). Taxonomy (NCBI): domain Eukaryota; kingdom Metazoa; phylum Mollusca; class Bivalvia; order Ostreida; family Ostreidae; genus Saccostrea; species Saccostrea cuccullata. The sequence goes on along the minus strand of NW_026921708.1, from coordinate 38,681 downwards.
CTCTCTAAATGTCAGAATTACTCAACAATTTTAAATTTATAGTCAGTTTAAGACCATTAAAGATCAATATCTGGTATGCCCCCCGCAGACACAAATGATAGCCACAAACGGCATCTAATGGAAGCAAATATGCATAATAAAAACTGTATAGGAATACTCTCCCACTCCAAATGTAGAACTTTGGTCAGCTGTTGCAGAGTCTGGGGATGTGATTGTCTTTGGCAAATCATGTCAATCCATTTTGTTCAATGCTGCTTAATTTGGATTAAATCTAGCAATTTAGATGACTGTGGCTGAAACAGGTTGTTGCTTCTTTTCAAGAATAGGTGTGTCAAACTAGCCATATGTGGCTGTGTATTATGAGATTGCAATACGGCTCTAGGGTGCTGCAAACTTGAATGGGTATGTGTAGGTAGAACATGGTTAGAGTACCGTTTTCCATCAAAGTCCATTGAATTCGAATCAAATCAATCTTACTTTCTTATAATACCGTTTTCCATATCATTACACTACCACCACCAACTTTTTTATCGTCCTGGAGGCAGTTATCTGTCTAACATTCATTACAAAGCATTAGCACTCTTAAACTTATAAGAGGCTTTCAGATAAACATTCAGGACTAGTAAGTTAACAAAAATGTTCAGCAGTGATGTCTAGGTCATACTCTATTGATCTGAGATCTTTGAAGTCGATATTTGGGGTGTTGTGGGGTCGGAACAATGGCATGAATAATCCTCTTGCAATAATTCGAAGTCAACTGAAAACAGTGTTGTTAGATGATCTGTGCAGTTCAGGGATAGCTAATGCTTTAGATGACGACCTTGCATTACATTCATGCAATTTAAGTAATCCTCGGAAGTGATGCTGAGTTGCTGATGTCACACGTAGTCTACCATATTTTTTGCGAGCATTGGGTGTTCGATGTTAATGATTTATGTTTAATACGTTAGATATGGTCTGTGTGTAACATTAAAACCTCTTACAATTGTAGATTGCGGTACCCCTGCTTAACGTCGCCCATTTTCCTTTTTTTTTGCTACGCAACATTCAGATGCAGCATTTTTTGGAAGCGTCATTTTTCAGATAAAACCAGATTCAAAATATCGAGAACCCCCGCTTTTGATAGCCCCTTTGTACCTGAAGAAATTGCATCGGAATTCAACAATTGAAAATTGAGATAAAAATTTTGGGGAAAATTTTGCAAAATCAGGTCTTTTTGTCTGTGAGACTTGTAGAATAGCTGAAAAGTTAACAATTGCATTTAAAAATCATGCAATTCACTCGAATACATCGTATCCATACAAAAATAAAAGGTATTACAAAACTATCATACATTTTTCAGGACATTGTTCCTACTATGCGTTTCTTTTTTTGAAGAGTATATATTGAGTTGTTTCTTTGAAATTTAGAAGCGAGCACAATGTTTGCAAAGAAAGGTCCATTGCATATGCTATGTCTACCTTCGCAAAAAAAGAGTGATAGGCTAACAACACCCCACCCCCCCCCCACCCCCACGAAAATCCTATATTTGTTTTTCAAAATAGTGCCAAAGCTTAAAAATTTTTGCATTACTAAGTAAGTGATGGAACATGTACTAGACTTATAAGACCACTTGTTATAAAAATATTTGGTTGCCCTCTCTCCCGACCTACTACCTAGGTCCGACTCAATTTTTTTAACATCCCATTACACGATATTTTTTTCTTTTTCTTCCGTCAACAAATATGTTTAAACTTTAAGGAATTTTTTTTTCTCACCTATAAATACGGACCCAATAATTTTTCGCTGAGTTGGGAGGACTACCGAACGTCATTTTAAAGATGGTCTAAAATATTTTATTAAATTTGATTTTTTTTTCTTTAATCTGTAAAATTGTAATTTTGACAACATGGGCAAATAGAAAAAAAGTTTTTTTTATTCAGTAAATCTCCTAACCCACTCTGAATGATTTCATTCCTTTTCAAATGTTGCTGCGCTGTAATGAAAATTGTAAATGTTTATTTGACACAATATACGAGGGGTGATCACAAAGTAAACTATGTCTTAGGTATTTGCTACTTCAAAGGTATTTCTAAGACATACCATAAATATTACAGTCGTTCGTTGAACGAGTTCCACTGCGACAACCATTTTTCGTCACTAGTGACCTGCATAGTGACGTCATTTTCACAGTGACGTCACAAACAAGGAGCAAAACTTTATTCAGCATATGCTATTTATAGAACTTGTGAATGGCCATGTGTTTACCAAATTTGTTTCTGATAGTTCACGAATTTTTTGATCACCTCTCGTACTAGTAGGTACTAAAACAAGGTCATTAATATCGATTTCATGTGTCTAATTTTCTTTGCGTTTCATTGGTGATGATTAAAATTTTGATAGATAATATGTTATCTGTGGCAGACTTACAAACTCTTAATTTTTCAACTTTGATATGATGCTCATTTTTCCTTTCCTGGAATCAAAGAGTTTAAGAATTTTTTATATCAATACGTAAACTATTTAACTGTAATAATATTAAGTAAATTATTTCAAGCCACATTATAACACATTTCCACTTTTAAAAGTGTTCATATTATTTGAAATATTTTGCAACTGTAATTCTCTCCTACATTTAAAGATTGTTATGTCCCTCTATATTAAGAAGGTCTGGAAAACAAAATACTTTGCTAAAAATAGACCACTTGCTGCTATCCATGAACTACTTTCATGGTTCTTTACACTCATTTTGAAGACAACGGTACCTTGTTTTGAACTTGAAATTATGATTTAAAAGTGCAAAACTTAGACATTTTTTTCAACAAATGGTTGTAGAGAGAACATTAATGCACAGTTTGCATATATTTTTGGATTTTTTAAGGCTCTGCTGAATTCTGTAGCTGCGCAGTTCTAAGGAGCATATCAAAAGCATTTTTCTGCAAAAGTATAGATTACATATGCACAACATGCTTTTAGTTATGCATATTTATTGTATCTTTATCATAAGGACTTAAAATTTGATCAAAATATAATGTATTTTAGCCATTTGAAGAAATATTTACATTTTGTTCTCACTGCACTAAAGGTGGCCGGACATCCCCCTTAAACAATTTAAACTTGAGAAAAATCAAACATTCAAAGTAATTAAATATTACTAACATTAACACCAACAATTAACAGTATCCTAAAAATATATCAAGGTATACAATTTATATGTCTTGTTTAAAGGCTTTCCAAGTCTTGGAAAAACTCAGTCTACCATCAAAAGTTGACGAGTTGAATGAACTTTGATCTAGAAATCCCAAAACACGGAGTTGTTCGAGATCATAAAAGAATACTTTCCATAAGCCAATCACAACCTCTAAAACTATGTATATAAATCTAGTTTTGGAGCCAAAAATATTGTATGAGTCTATGAGCAGGAAAAAAATACAGATATACAAAAATTTTAGAAAAATCATCTTCAGTCAAGAAGAAATTCTGATTTTCAAATGTTGAGAAAGTACAGGTAACTTTCATTTTCTCACATTCGTAAGAATCTTTAGTGCTGTCTTTGATCATGAGGAGCCGCTCTCATCATTTTGTTAATAATAGTTGGGGGTGCTACTCGGAACGGCTCATATCTACTTTTATTTATATTCAAATTTTTTACATGCCAATCAAAAGATGCTTGAGCCCTACAAATATATAACAAAATTATTTTAATTAGCAAGTAATAAACCATGATTACAGGAATTCTAATTTCAGTAAGAAATGTACAATTTTTATAGCATAAAATTATAACCTTGAAATAGTAGTAGCATCATTATCCATGATAAGTTTTTTAACATGGAATCCCTTTGATTTTAATTCATGCAGCACTTCCACTGCCATGTCGGACTCCATTGCTTTGGAGGATTTTTCCCAATTCTTTCTGCAATCATGTTCTTTTGGATACTCTTTATCCACCGCCCTATCACAAAATCGACGCTTTTTACAGCTCACAGCATAACTCAAGACTTTTCCAGTATGTACACCCATCATATTTCCATGGCCTGAAATTTAAGAACACTATGTATAACTACATTTACATACAGTTAAACATGCATAATATCAATATTGTGGTAAAAGTTGCTAAAAAAAAGTATTTTAAATACACACCAGATAAACTAGCATAGTTCCTTCCACTTCCTCTGGTTTGCCAGCCAGCATCAAAGGATACGGCCTGGTCATCTTCACTTTGACAACTGCAAATGAACAAACATAACTTTCTCCCAAACGAAGCATGTATCTATAGTTTAATTTGATGCATTACAAAGTATAAATTTCATGTCATAAACGTAAATGATGCTAAAATTATATATGTTCTTACTTTTGTACCAAAACACTATTGACATAAGTTTTCTTTACCTTCTACTTTCAGCTGCAATTGTATCACTACACGTCTCAGTGGCAACTGCTTCAAATGCAGACCCTGCCTCTCGTTCTCTTCTCTTTAGGGTGGTTGGGAAAATGTTGGGGAGGTTCAATGCAGCCAATAAATTGTTGACAACACTCTCACCAATACCACAGAATATCATTGCTGAAGTTTATTAAAGTGACAATATGGCGCATCTCTACAAAAACAGACTTGTTAAAATTTCCCTATAGGATTTGGAATTTTTTTCATACTCATAAATGTATACACTTTCAGAAAATTACAGATTTCATTAGTGAATAATTGTGATTATTTCATTAAAATTAATAATCATTTATGTTACATAAATATATACATCGCAACGTGTTCGAGGTTCCACATTCCATGCTACACACGCATGCGTATAGTTTTCATAACAAAACAGCATGGTAAGAGAAGGAAGCCTGGTAGGCCTGCTACATTGACAAAGTCGACCAAAACAAAAAACAAAACCAAAAATAGGGCTTGAAATTAAAAAGCAACTTTCCTGGCAAAAATTTAGTTGGGAGATTAATATAATCATTGGATGAAGAGGAAACGGGATCTCGGCGATGTTCACGTGGGGCTCGCGAAGGTTCTACACTACAGGTTTGTTGATACATGCTATCATTTCTCGAATCTCCAAGGCTTTCAAAGAAAAAAATCAGTGTAAACTCAACATAAAAATGCACTTATGACATATAAAAATTATTGCCATTTGAAGTGCAAATTGTATTGGAACTGCAGAAAGATATTTTGTTTGACATTTTGCCGCGATGACGTATGATTTGGTGGATTTTCCTTTCCTGCACCCCAATACACAAAACGTCAACATTTGTACTTAATCCTGTTAAATTCGTCTGAATGCAGACTAAAATGTTAACTATTATTAATTTACGGGAGAGTTAAGATATTTTGATTCTGAGAATTGCTTTTACCTAATATTCAATTATAATTGTCACCCCTACATTGTACATGTAACACGTGCCAATTTAGAATCACGTGGTACAAGTAAACAGATCTAAGTTGTACGACCCTTGATTTTCCGGCAGATTCTAATTACGTTAATTTTGTATGAGGAGAGAATATTTATTTTTCTCAAAATGCTTACTTCAACTTTATTCCTGAATGATATATTGGGTAAATTTGAATGAAAAAGCACACGATTTGCAGCCATATTGCCGCTTTAATAAATTTAAATATTACACAAATGCACTATATATACAAGCATTATTAGTCAGTTTGTAGTGAACTGTTGTGTTTCAAAGAGAAGCTTCAATCAGTCTAATTGCAATTAAAAAAAAAGAAATTAAAATATTTATCAACTGACCTGCACCTAATTTTGAGTTTACATCCCAAATGTTTTTGAATGTCGTTTTCCTGTGGGAACATAGTTAATTTTCTTACAACTACTGATATCTTAAGTGAAGAAGACTACCTGAAATTCAAGTATAAAGAATTACAAAATACTTAAATGTGTACACACAAAAAAACCCAGTATAAGTCAAGAGTTACATATTATAAATAACATGCAGGTATGATATTAAAATTCAATGAAAAAAATATCCTTACCTGGGCCATATCCACTTTCTCAAATGTATGATGTCAATTGTAATGGTTTTCCACAGCTTGAACACCTTTAATAATAATAATAATAATTATATAATTATTATGTGTTGACTTTTTTAGATTGGCTTTACGTGTATTAATTATTACTTAATTTTCTAAAATTATAAAACTAAATTCAATCATAAATGTACATACCCTTTCTCCAGTCCTTCTGCCAAAACATCAAGTTCAACAATATGTCTCCTTTGTACTGAATGGTGTGTACTGTATGTACAGGGGTATTCATCGTCACACTTTCTATCTGACTACGAATCATTCTCATCTATGTTTTCATCTGTGTTTTCATCTTTGTTCTCATCTATGCATATCTCACAATAATCTTAAAATTTTAAATATTAATTTCATTACATAATTCCCACATGCAATATAACTGTGACTTTGATATTCAGATGGCTTTAACAGCTTATTTTAATATGTTTTGCAATACCTGAAGTAAATGATGATGTCGGTAAATTTGAATACGAATGGTCGTGTCCTACATCTTCATGTGGGGACGGATTTCTCATTTTTCCTTCAAACTGTCCATTCCCATTTCTTGTCCGTTCTATGAAAGAAGTCAAGTTGAATTGACAAGTTTGTCTGAACAACAAGACAGTATATTGAAATAATATAACAATGGTGACAGAAAGCTTGCGTCGTGATCACTAAGATGAAATATTGGACAACGAACATATTGAAAACGTGTTAAATAATTATCCTACCTTCATTATTGTCATGCGTATAGAAATTGTCGTGTTCAATGACTTCAACCAAAGACAAAGTATTCATTTTCTCTCCTTTACACTGATCAGTAATTTATTGTGTCCGATTTTGCCGGTTTCTAACCGGTTATTTACATACTTGTTATTTCAGCGCTTAATTCTCGATAGATATTACCGTCACATTAAGCGTTTAACAGAGCCTTGCATTAAAATTATCTTTCTTACAAAAGAGTTCCATTTTTGGGTTCCTAATTGATTCGCCACACGGAAAATTCCCGTTTTCACCGGAAGAACCTAGAGTTTCACCGGAAAAGCAGCCATTATGACGTTGAAGTATTCGTCCTTAAACACAGTTATTCTTTATGCTAATGCCCAAGCTTGCCCTGTTCATTTTGTCGACAAAATTTATATGAAAAACTCCGATTTCAAATTGAAATATTTATTTCGTTTCAAGCGAGGAAAAATCCTTGACCTCAAATGAGCTATTGCAACAATTGCGTCGCTATAGAGAACTACTTAAAGCTGACATGAACTTTTAAAAAGGCATCATTTTTAGCTCTACTGGTCAGAGACCAGAAGAGCTTATGCGATAGTAATGCGTCCGGCGTCCGTCCGTCTGTCCGTCTGTCTGTCTGTCCGTCTGTCTGTAAACAATTTTTCAAAATGCTACTCCTCCTACAGTTTTGGTCTAATTTCAATATAACTTGGCACACAAGTAGACTACACTAAGATACATAATTCTGTGTATCGGTTTTTGATTTCGATGAACGGTGTTGCCGTGGTTACTAAAAATAGAAATTTCTGTGAAATTCTTTCAAAATGCTACTCCTCCTACAATTTTGGTCTGATTTCAATATAACTTGGCACACAAGTAGACCACATTAAGATACATAATTCTGTATATCGGTTTTTGATTTGGATGAACGGTGTTGCCGTGGTTACTAAAAATAGAAATTTCTGTGAAATTCTTTCAAAATGCTACTCCTCCTACAGTTTTGATCTGATTTCAGTATAAGTTGGCAAACAAGTAGAATACACTAAGATACATAATTCTGTGTATCGGTTTTTGATTTCGATGAACAGTGTTGCCGTGGTTACTAAAAATAGAAATTTCTGTGAAATTCTTTCAAAATGCTACTCCTCCTACAGTTTTGGTCTGATTTCAGTATAATTTGGCACAAAAGTAGAATACACTAAGTTACATAATTCTGTGTATCGGTTTTTGATTTGGATGAACGGTGTTGCCGTGGTTACTAAAAATAGAAATTTCTGTAAAATTGTTTCAAAATGCTACTCCTCCTACAGTTTTGGTCTGATTTCAATATAACTTGGCACACAAGTAGACTACACTAAGATACATAATTCTGTGCATCGGTTTTTGATTTGGATGAAGGGTGTTGCCGTGGTTACTAAAAATAGAAATTTCTGTGAAATTCTTTCAAAATGCTACTCCTCCTACAGTTTTGGTCTGATTTCAGTATAAGTTGGCAAACAAGTAGAATACACTAAGATACATAATTCTGTGTATCGGTTTTTGATTTCGATGAACAGTGTTGCCGTGGTTACTAAAAATAGAAATTTCTGTGAAATTCTTTCAAAATGCTACTCCTCCTACAGTTTTGGTCTGATTTCAGTATAATTTGGCACAAAAGTAGAATACACTAAGTTACATAATTCTGTGTATCGGTTTTCGATTTGGATGAACGGTGTTGCCGTGGTTACTAAAAATAGAAATTTCTGTAAAATTGTTTCAAAATGCTACTCCTCCTACAGTTTTGGTCTGATTTCAATATAACTTGGCACACAAGTAGACTACACTAAGATACATAATTCTGTGCATCGGTTTTTGATTTGGATGAAGGGTGTTGCCGTGGTTACTAAAAATAGAAATTTCTGTGAAATTCTTTCAAAATGCTACTCCTCCTACAGTTTTGGTCTGATTTCAGTATAACTTGGCAAACAAGTAGAATACACTAAGATACATAATTCTGTTTATCGGTTTTTGATTTCGATGAATGGTTTTGTCGTGGTTACTAAAAATAGAAATATCTGTAAAATTGTTTCAAAATGCTACTCCTCCTACAGTTTTGTCTGATTTCAGTATTACTTGGCACACAAGTAGAATACACTAAGATACATAATTCTGTGTATTGAATTTTAATTTTGATGAACGGTGTTCAGTGGTTACTAAAAATAGAAATGTCTGTAAAATTGTTTCAAAATGCTACTCCTCCTACAGTTTCGGTCTGATTTCAGTATAACTTGGCACACAAGTAGACTACACTAAGAACATAAAGAGACTTTATCAACGATCATTATTCTATTTAATGCTGTTTATAAAGTTTCAAATCCCAGCTGCTTAAGCGCTTTCTCTTCCTTTGCTATAAGTTCAAACCAGTAGAGCTTCAGTCTCGACAGAGACTTCTGGTTCATCTTTGTACGACTTACTACATTCCTGTACGCCTTTGTCCGCCATATTTCGTCGATTCCGCCATATTTAATCGAAATTTTTTGGCCACCTGTACCTGCTATATAAAGCCTGGTACATTTGTTTTACTTGAGTGATTTTCTAGCCTGGCTGCCGACATGTACACATCTCCGATAGCATAGTCTTCAGAAATCAATAAACTGACCAAATAAATGTTGTAAAAATCCAACAAAAACTAGAACTATACTGACAGTAAATTATTTTTGAGTGCATTAGCTGCAATATAGAAAAACAACACTAACAAGGAATACGTTTATGTACAGCAAGAACCGTTTGGATATGCATGCGTGCAGGTCGAGAAAACGCATCGAACACAGTGATCGAAACTAATTTACCTGAATACTGCTATCGTTACAGGAATGTGCACATGTCGAAAGAAATGTCCTATTTTACTTTTATTGAAATATGCATCTCAGAAATCATGTAATCCATTGCTAACTCAACAGTAAAAGATTGTCACTACAGAGCACTTGGACACACGTGGTCCATGCCGATCGATTTATTTGGTCAGGGAAAATTTCAAAGGCGGAAAGCTTAGTGGTATTTTTGTTGATTGAAAAAATGCAATTTTTTTTTCCCAAAGATAAATATTAGTCTTGTATGTAAATATTGTAAACAAAATTTATTAACATGCCTTAACAATATCAAATTTATTATAAAGCATGATTCATTACGAATCTTTCATCTTTTGAAGAGAGTTTTCTGTGGAAGGGGGGGGGGGGTAATAAAACATGCATAACACTCTACTAAAAATAATTAAAACAAGCGTTTGAAAAAGATCGGATGTCTTCACGATCAATTATTTTCAAATAGATACTGTGTACTGGCATTATTTTTGAAAAAAAAAGATATAGACCTAATATAACTTGATTTAAAGTTATTTATGATTTTATACACAATAAACGAATTTGATTCTGTGGTACATGAATGACTAAATGTCAAAGCATTTTGGAAGGGAGGGAAGCTGCCGGTGAGAACTCCACATTCTACCTAAATTTAGCTTTTTTTATTCCTCTTGTCTAAATATTTTTTGACCAGATTTCTTACCTGAGAAGGTATTGGAGAAAGTTCCCAATGTTCCCATTCCTCTGATGTATATTTCACGTTTACTTCCCCTTCAATTTGGGCTTTTATGTTTATTTTCTTGTCAAAAGTAAAATTATTATTCCAATTTTTGAACAAGTTTCGACATACCCGCCTGAAAAAAATCCTTGATCTGTCCCACTGGCTAATAAATGGTACAGGGCAAAATGCGTAGGATTACAAAGTATTATTGCACTACACGGGTGGTTACAGGAGAGAGAGAGAGAGAGAGAATGAGAGAGAGAGAGAGATCAATGTACAAAAGAGTAAATAAAAATTCTCTGTATTCAACCAGGTTTCAAGTATCCCTACCCCTGCTAGAGTGGTTAAAGATGAGTTGTTTAGAAAGGGACTTGGAATTTTTTGGTTTATCAAAATTTTATTAATACAGCAAAGGTTATATCTTTGTACAAGGAAAGACTGTTGGATATATACTTTCAATATTTTAATGCTTTTTAGAAAAACAAAGTGTTTTTGTACAAGCACATTGTGTGACAATTTTTTCAAAATACGTGTATATTTGACAAAACCAATTTATTCTAAGTTAAAGAAAAATATTAAAAGATTGAAGAATAAGGCTTTCTTCCCATAACCTAGGAATAGAAACAGGAAGATAAGTGTATCAGAAAATTGAAAGAAGTAATAGAATATTTCAGTTTTGTAGTGATCAATGTCTAGAAGATGAATATCATTGTTTGCTCGAATGTTCTGTTTATGAAAATTTAAGAAAAAAATATGTCAAACCATATAATTTCAGATCTCCAAATATGTACAAGCTTACTCAGTTTCTCAGCTCTCATGATGTACAAATGTAAGTGTTTTACATGTAATTGGTTTAGGAAAATTTATTCTCAAATGATGCAATGGAACGAAGAAATAATGAATAATTTAATTTATATGCATACATATATTATGTGCTATAGTTATTTTTCAATAATGATGGAGAATTGTGCATTTGTTGGTGTATGCTTAACGCACGTAAAATCTCAATAAATGAAATAATCCTCCAGAAAACGTAATATATCACTGAGTGAAATCCTTTAATTTTAATGAGTGAAATAATCCTTCAAGGAATGTTAAATAAAAGGTAATAAATCATTGTTGTATTTATGACATAAAACAACAGGTAATCATTCGCTATCCACAATGAAGAATGTCATGGACTGTGAAGTCAGCAACATCCTTTTTAAATCCAGGACAAACGCCCGTGATGGCTTGTAACCAACCTTTATTTGTTATGGCCAAAAGATACGATGAGAATGACCAGAAATTTATGGTGAAGATAGATTTGTTGTTAATATGTTCAATGGGTTGTATATTGAAATGGCAGCTTTCAAATTGCTTGGTGATTTGTTGAAAGGGAGTGGCTGGATGACAGCATAATTCAATCTGAGAGAAGTTGCATATTCCGGAACTGCTGAGTTTTTCCTAACAGTTTCTAATCTTGCTAAAACAAGGCGAAGAAATTGAAAAAGATTTCACAATCTAAATTTTGGTCAAGAATTCTTTTGGAACTGTAAGGTCTTGCAGAGAATCAGATTTTAGGCTTTACGAAGAATAATTGCCGTTGGTCACATCAAATATGCTCGATGGCTACCATTTCACCATTGGGTGCAACAAAGCACCCGGACATATGCTTAGAATTTATATGAAGAATCTTTACTAAGAAAAAATAATAGTTTTCAAACACTGCCATTGGTCAAACCCATGAGCAGAACAATGCTATTGTTAAAGACGATGGTTACATCTAACAGAAGATCCAGTTGCTTTAAAGGTGGTAGCTGGTCCAATAACCACATACTTACTAACTACTTACTAAAGAGTTCACATGAATATGTTAAAATTGATGCCTATTTTGGAAGCAGGTCAAGAGTTGCCAAATAATGTACTGACAGTTGATTCACTGGTAATTGACAGTGCGTCATTAGTCAATTCAAAACAACCTGAAATTTTAACTAATATGCCAGTGTCATATCCTTCTGCACATTAATTCTCTTGTAAAAGGTAACTTGAGGGTAGATACTATCTTCCGTGTTCAGAAAGACGATAGTTTTAAGGCAGAAACTGAAAAGAAATGTGGATTGGGTCTAGACGAAAAGTAACTTGGAACACTGGACCACCAAAATCATGGAACACTTTCCTTGACAAGAACAAAACTTAACGTTTGAGGGGGTTTTAGCAGACACAATTATATTCGCGATTACAGAGGCAACTACATGTATCATTGTAGTAAAGGAAGAAAATGTTGTCAGTATAAGCTATAGATACCAACTTTATACCACTTTGCAACCAAGAAGAAGCTGGATCACACCCGTATGTTCGTACATGCAAAACATGCAGCACCAGGTGGTAGCATATCAGTCTACACGGTTAGATCGGATACAGACGTTGTTGTTACTAGTGTAACTCTTTTTGATGAATTAAATGTGGATCGGTTATGGATGACATTTTGGAAAGGGCAAGGCTTTTCGATGAATACCAATTTATGAACTTGTAAGATCACTGGAACCAGATCAAAGGCATTACCATTCTTTCATGCATTCAAGGGTTGTGATACAGTACCGGCCTTTGTTTGGAATGGTTAAAAGACAGCATGACAGGCCATGAATATGTTTAAGAACGCAACAAAAATATTCCTATTCTGACCCTTGTGACAATTTAAAATAACCTCTAATCAATGCACTGGCAGAATTTGTTGTCATCATGTACGATCAGCAATGCCAATAACGTAAATGATGTTTGCCTTGATCCCCTCCCTAAAGAGCTGCTCTTGTAGAGCATATTAGGAGAACTGGATTGTAGGTTAGTCATTTATGGGGTCAGACATTGGCTAACTTTACGCCCACCTTCCAGCTGGGGTTAAAAAAAAAATGCGGATTTTGGGTCCCACACTGGACATTCTTGCCAGCAATTGCTACATTATGTCAAGGACTACTAAAATGTGGCTGTAATACAACTTTAGCTGCTTCGGGTCCGGATTACCTTGCATTGCTTTATGCAGCTCTTCATGGTTCAGAAGATTAAGTCAATTATTTTATTAAAACAGCTTTTGTTTGTATTTAAGCGCATGCGCAGTGCATGTATATATAAAATGGATCTCAAATTATGTCATATACCAAGTTCCCTTGTATTATTTAAAAAAAAAAATTAAAGTATTACCGAGAAACTGTGAAATATTAGGAAAAAATTATGAAAACAGGCGCCATTTTGAAATAAGTGGCGCCCATCTTGAAAATGGCCGAAACTTGAATGGCCAACGATATTTCTTATTCCAATAATAGTCAAAGAATCTTCATGCAAAATTTGGTGCTTGTATCCGCAAGTGAAATATTTTCCCCACTATCCGCTCCGCTAATTGAACTGCCGGTGCAAATCAGGGGCTAGATATGTGGGGAGTTGTGCTCATTAAGCGCCTGTTCTGTGATTTATGGGGATGCTGAGATTCAATGAAAATCTGCTGTACCTAGTTTTATGCTAAGTAACATACTGGACTGTGATTTTACTACTAAACAATTTAATAACCCCCCCCCCCCCCCAACTGAATTACATGTATAACTTGAAAGCCTTTATTAAAAATAGGAGCATAGAAATTCTGAAGTGGATTTCATATGTTTAAAACTAATTATAACACACTCTAAGAAATACTAAGTACAGCGCCAACTCGCACACCAACAAATGAACATAGACAATTAAGTTAATATACTCCCCTTAAAAAAAAAAAAAAACTCATGGCGGGGGGGGGGGGAGGATAAAACATATGGAGATAACAAACAGTATTCAGCATCAAAAGTCCATAAAACAATATAAAATAAGATTGATTGATTATATATTCTTTAACGTCCTTCTCGACAATTTTTCACTCATTAAAGACGCCACAACTTGCCGGTGAAGAGCTGAAAATTTTGTCTCATACTCGGTACTTATAGTCATTGACCAGGGAGGGATCTTTTTCGTGCCAGCTCCTACTGCGACACGGGACCTTGGTCGATACAATGACCTTGTCAGCAAATACAATTTATCATTCAGTCAAATGCTGACTGACGTTTTTCATATTAATTGCAAGTCCATTATTTATACACTGAATTGACGACGGATTTTCCCGTGATTTGCCGATCATAACAAAGAGATCATGGCGGGTGTGACCGGTCGGCAGGGGATGTTCACCCCTTCATGGCTTTTGATTTAATCTCCGATGTTTTGGAGATCTGTGTTTGCTCTGCTCCAATTTTGTATTGTTTTATGGACTTTTGATCTTTAATATTGTTTGTTATCTCAACATGTTTCAATCATTGGTTTAATACCAAGGCCAGGAGCAGAGATGTAAATTTTAAAAGAATTTATGCATTTTCACTACATGAATTTAATCAAAAAAGCCCCGCCGTAACACCAAAGTCCCTGACTCTGGGGGCATGAAATTTACAATTTTGGACAAGACAGCCTAATTCAACACACGGAGTTTATATATCTCAGGTGATTCAATACAAAAGAGCTTGCTCTACGTATGAAGTATTTCTAAAACGAGGTAAATTAATGACAAAGAAGTTAATTACAATTACAGCAGTCTCGTCTAAAGTCATCATTTCGTAAGCTCTATGGTCGATACAATGACCTTGTCAGCAAATACAGTTTAGCATTGAGTCAAAATGCTAAATGACGTTTTTCATACTAATTGCTTGTCCGTTTTATACATGTACACTGAATTGACGACGGGTTTTGCCGTTATTTCACGATCATGATAAGGAGCATGTGGCGGGTGTGGCCGGTCAGCAGGGGATGTTCATTTCTCCATGGCACCTGATCCCACCTCTGATGTTTTGGAGGTCTGTGTTTACTCTGCTATTACTTTGTAGTGTTTTATGTACTTTTGATCTGGAATACTGTTCGTTATAATGTAAAAAGCAAATATGCGATACTGATAAACAGAAAAGCCAAATTAATCTTATTTTTTTATCAAGAAAGACCTCTTCATTCAGGTGACATGGGCTTTATGAATTAAAGGAGTTATTGGACCCTTTATTTGAAGAAGAAGAAAATGGCGAAACAACTAAACTCAGAGCACTACATTGTACCTCTGCTAACATTAAAAACCAATTTTCTGCCTTCCTAGCATATTCTATGTTGTTTTCCTTGTCCCTCTCGAGAATTTTTTACTCATATGGAGACGCCACCTTAATGGTGGAGAGTTGAAAATAGACCCTTTTCCTGTGATATATTTTGTCTAGGAGTTATTCCCCTTAGCTGCCATATTGTAGGGAAACATATCCAGATCCCTTCATTATTCAACCAAGTTCAAATTTGTTATACTGGTTACTGAGGTAAAGATAACACAATTTTTCTAATGAATATACGTTTGTCAAAGCCTCTATTAATTCATAATTTTAAGATTGTTAATATTTTCCCACATATATTTCTAGCATGCATGTTTAAAATTGGTTGCTCAAAGAGGAATATTCACTACTTTGTCCTACAAAATGGCGGCTAAGGGAAATAACTCCTAGGCAAAATATGTCATAGGAAAAGGGTCCATTTTGTCCTGCACTCGGCGCTTATGGCGATTGAGCAGTGAGGGATCTTTTTCGTGCTAGCAGCTTAAGGCAACAGGGGACCTCGATTCATATTTGGTCTCGTCCGAAAGACCGGTGTCCACATCCACTAGAATTCGAACCCGCAACCTAGGAATTAACTTTTTACTCTCTAGCTAGGGTAAAGGCTACAAAATATTATCTGACAGACCTATTTCCCCTACTTCAAAATACCTAGATGGGACTTAATGATTTTTCTCTGTTGTTAATTCTTTGTAGGACATTTTTGGCCGAGATGAGTAACAGAGAGAAACGAAAAGGATTTTATTTCTGCAGAATTTTTTAGGACCTCCTTTCAGCTATAGTCTTATAGATTGTATGTTTGTTTAACGTCTTATCTCGAGAATTTTTCACTTAAATGGACACGCCACCACTTGCCGGTGTAAAGCTGCAAATCGTATATACTCGAGAATTACAGCCATTGAGCAGTGAGGGATCTTTTTGTGCCAGCACCCACTGCGACACGGAACCTCGGTTGATATATCGATACATCGGGGGCGCATATTGTTGATGTCCTGTCTGTCTTTCTGTTTGTCTGCAAACATTAACCTTCCCCATAACTTTTGAACCATGATAGATAAAAACTTCAAATTTGGTTAGCTGCAGAACTGTAGATCTCCGAAAAAAAATTTTGATAGACAGGAGAGCTACAGTGTCACCTATTGAAAAAACTATATTTAGCACAAACAAGAGGCCCAGGGGCCACAGCGCTCACCTGAGCACATCGGGCTAGAATTTACTCCCCCCCCCCTCCAGGCATTCATCATTTGAACAAACTAGAATCTACACTACCTGAGGATGATTCCATATATATATCACTAATCATAGCTTTGAAGTACTTGAAAAGAAGATTTTAAAAGGTTTCCCTATGTATCCCTATGTAAAACATGGGTCATCCATTTTGCCCCACCTAGCACCGGGGGTCATGATTTGAACAAACTTGGCCCCACCTAGCCCCGGGGGTCATGATTTGAACAAACTTGAATCTGCACTACCTGAGGATGATTCCACATGAGTTTCATCTTTCCTGGCCCAGTGGTTCTTGCAAGAAGAAAATTTTTAAAGATTTTTCCTATATATTCCTATGTAAAACTTGGGTCGGCCATTTTGGCCCCACCCTTGCCTGGGGGGTCATCATTTGAACAAACTTGAATCTACACTACCTGAGGATGCTTTCACATGAGTTTCATCTTTCCTGGCCCAGCGGTTCTGGAGAAGAAAATTTTTTTAAAATGCCATTAATTTTTAACAAATTCATGATTATCTCCCCTTGGAAAAGGGCGTAGCCCTTCATTTGAGCAAACTTGAATCCCCTTCACCCGAGGATACTTTGTGCCAAGTTTGGTTGAAATTGGCCCAGGGGTTCTTGAGAAGAAGATGAAAATGTGAAAAGTTTACGACGACGACAACGACTACAACGACGACAGACAACGGACAAATTTTGATCAGAAAAGCTCACTTGAGCCTTCGGCTCAGGTGAGCTAAAAAGTGTGTTGTTTCTTGATTTATTTCTCCATGTTTTAATTTAAACTGTCATCTCAAAATTTTACTAACCGTGTATTCCTAACATAGTCTTTCACTGTTTCCACGACAAAACATTCCTTATAATTGTGGTTAACAGCCCTCCTGGCTCTGAAATTGAGATCTTCGAAAATTTCGTCTATTTATCCTGCCATTTAAGTTTGCAAAATAATTCGGTCCAACGTGCTTTCTGCAGATGTCAACTTTAGCTCTCCGGTCTATCAATATGTTTTTTCGGACAGTTAAGTTCTGCAGCTAAAATTTGGTATGCTTACTCCACTAATTACGCTTTTTCAAATGTCACAGACCTTGACTATGACTTATTTGCTAAAACAGCTTATTTAAAATCCTTTGATATAACTTTTAAACCATGAAAGATAGAAATTTCAAATTCGGTATGCATACTTCAGTAATTACGTTCTTGCAAGTGACACCAAGGTCAATGACCATGTGACCTTGACTATGACCTTTATGCTAGAAAAAAACTTCTCCATAACTTTTGAACTATAAGAGGTAGAAAACTCATATTTGGTCTTCTAACTTTCAAATGACACCAAGATCAATGAGCTTGACTGTGACCTATTTGCTAAAAGTATTTTTTTTTTCCCGAACTTTGTTGCCGCCGGGCGCATAGTGTTTCACATATACATCTTGTTTTCTTTCAGTTAGTTGAACTTGAAACATGAGAAAGGCTTTTGCAAAACCTATTGTCTTGAATTGTGAATTGGTTTAAGATTGAATCGTCATCCGTTGATGATGAGTAGTCTCATAATAATTCTTAAAACTGTTTGAATGACCTGATTAAATGAAGACAATTTTTTTCGAAACTTGTAGCTACTAATATATCCACCATGTATGTTGAATCAAGGTGCAACCAACCCAGTTTTCATTCGACAACTTGAAAAGCTTCGAGAAATTCTACTTCCTGATGTAATTGACAACTGCATGATATGGAATTCCTGATGCCAAGAAAAGGGAATTTGGGAAGGTGTCTTTTTTTTGCAAAATGCATGTATTTATTAATATAGGTAGTGAAGTTGACAATTGTTTAACTGTTTTAGAAAATAAAGTGTGCTCCGGTATAAACCCTTACAGTTTTGACTGGAAGGAAAGTGGTGCCTCACGACTGACCAGGACTGCCAGCTAGGCATAAACAATACTTAGAAGTCAGGAGTGGGGTGCCACTTTTCTACCCATCTGCAAGATGAAGGGATTAATAACGAACTTATAACATTTCGAGGTCATAGGTTTAATCACCTTTTCTAATGCTGATCTAATTAAAAGCATGAAGGATAAGGAGATAACGAACGGTATTCAATATCCAAATCCATAAATCGAAACAAAATAGAAGCAGAGCAAATACGGACCTCTAAAACATCAGAGGTGGGATCAGTTGCCACGGAGGAGTGAGCATCCCCTGCTGAACGGTCACACCCGCCATTTGCTCCTTGTCATGATCGAGAAATAACGGAAAAAATCCTTCGTCAATTCAGTGTATAAATAATGGACTAATAATTCGTATGAAAAACGTCAGTAAGCATTTGACTCGATGACAAATTGTATTTGCTGACAAGGTCATTGTATGAAATGATGACTTGAAACGAGACTGATGATATGTTTCATCAACTTGTTTGTCAAAAATTTATCTCGCTTTAGAAATTGCGTATCAAATTAACTGAGATATATACAATGCTCAGGGAATAGGAATTGTGAATTGGCAAGCTGGACCCCTGTCCGAAAAAGACGAAAAAAAAAACCCTGTGGGAAAAGAAGATTTTAGGGAATTCTACTTCAAAATCTATACTGAATCCAGTCTTCTTTTACAACTGTAAGCTGTTTGGTTTATGAGGCGTCGACGAACCTATCGATTGATCAGTTCGACCTTCATGATATGAATGATGATGAAATGAGAGACCGTACATTGTTTTTCAAGGGAGCATCAGTAAACTTACAAAGGTTGATTGTTTGTTGTTTAACATCCCTCTCGAGAATTTTACACTTATGGAGACGCCTCCACTTTTCGGTGGAGAGCTACAAATGTTGTCCTATGCTTGGCACTCAAGGCCATTGAGCAGTGAGGGATCTTTTTCGAGCCAGCTCCTACTGCGACATGGGACCTCGGTTTATACAGTCTCATCCAAAGGACCGGTCTCCACGTCCAACAGTGGGATTCGAACCCGAGACGTAAGGTAAAATTACAAAAGTAAGATTATAATTAATGCAAAAATATTTAACAAAAACATATCAGAATTATGCATTTTTGTCAAGTGTGATGTAAGAGTTATGTGCATCATCTATTTAAACAAGATGTGTTAGTGAAACACCGATACCTCCCTCCCCTTCCTTTTCTATTTCAGGTTGCTTCCGACACCTATATTATGCAGGTATTACGATAAATCCATAACTAATGAATTAATTAATTACTTCACATTTCTCAGTTTCTCTCGATTCTTTCTGTTTACAGTTTTATACAGCTTCATGTGTACCTGTCAGGACTTTGAGTAAAGGCGGTTGAAGTTTTTAGTTAATTATACATGTGTATATGCTTTAAAATTGATTCTTGTGTGCTACACTTTATAATTTATTCATCATTTTTTCAACTTGAAAAAAGGTCAAAGGTGTTTTTCATAAAGCAAGGACTGACTTTGAAGAGTTCAACAAGGTTAAATCTCACTCAACGCTTAACTTCCCATTATTTTCCCTAAGTAATTTCACATGTATGGAATTACTTCATAAAATGATAATTGTGTTTAAAATTACAGTACACTCTAAAATAATATGAAGGTTTTGTTTAAATTTTTCCTACTCAAATGTTATAAATGTAAGACATGAATCTAAGTCATGTTTTTTTAAGGCGTAAAATGATTTTTGCGGCAGGTGGGCTGTTCATATACATGTATATAGGCAAATGTGAATTGTAATTAAAATCAAATAAAGAACAATAGAAAGAATTTATTTCGTTTTTTTAAATAACACTATATAGAGTATTAAATAATATCCATAAGGTGAAATTGGATAAATAATACAACGGTCGTCTAGATTTTCTCGACTGACATATAATATTTAAAATGTTAAACACGAAATAATTTGTTTTTTAATTTTGTCTCAATTTTTTGTTATTGTTAATTATTTTATTTAGTAAACAATCATGATTATATTGTATAACATTATTTACAAAACGTCAATTAAAAAAAGGTTTCGGATAACTATGGGCGGTTAACTACAGTGTAATAAAATGAAATTGAAAACTTGATTTAACCAGAAGTCTCTGTCGAGACTGAAGCTCTACTGGTTTGAACTTATAGCAAAGGAAGAGAAAAGTACTTAAGCAGCTGGGATTTGAAACTAAATAGAATAATGATCGTTGATAAAGTCTCTTTATGTTCTTAGTTTAGTCTACTTGTGTGCCAAGTTATACTGAAATCAGACCAAAACTGTAGGAGGAGTAGCATTTTGAAACAATTTTACAGACATTTCTATTTTTTGTAACCACGGCAACACCGTTCATCAAAATTAAAATTCGATACACAGAATTATGTATCTTAGTGTAGTCTACTTGTGTGCCAAGTTATATTGAAATCAGACCAAAACTGTAGGAGGAGTAGCATTTTGAAACAATTTTACAGATATTTCTATTTTTAGTAACCACGGCAACACCGTTCATCGAAATCAAAAACCGATAAATAGAATTATGTATCTTAGTGTATTCTACTTGTGTGCCAAGTTATAATGAAATCAAACTAAAACTGTAGGAGGAGTAGCATTTTGAAAGAATTTCACAGAAATTTCTATTTTTAGTAACCACGGCAACACCGTTCATCAAAATCAAAAACCGATATACAGAATTATGTATCTTAGTGTAGTCTAATTGTTTGCCAAGTAATACTGAAATCAGACCAAAACTGTAGGAGGAGTAGCATTTTGAAAGAATTTCACAGAAATTTCTATTTTTAGTAACCACGGCAACACCGTTCATCGAAATCAAAAACCGATACACAGAATTATGTATCTTAGTGTAGTCTACTTGTGTGCCAAGTTATAATGAAATCAAACCAAAACTGTAGGAGGAGTAGCATTTTGAAAGAATTTCACAGAAATTTCTATTTTTAGTAACCACGGCAACACCGTTCATCAAAATCAAAAACCGATAAACAGAATTATGTATCTTAGTGTAGTCTACTTGTGTGCCAAGTTATACTGAAATCAGACCAAAACTGTAGGAGGAGTAGCGTTTTGAAAGAATTTCACAGAAATTTCTATTTTTAGTAACCACGGCAACACCGTTCATCGAAATCAAAAACCGATACACAGAATTATGTATCTTAGTGTAGTCTACTTGTGTGCCAAGTTATATTGAAATCAGACCAAAACTGTAGGAGGAGTAGCATTTTGAAAAATTGTTTACAGACAGACAGACAGACAGACAGACGGACGGACGGACGCCGGACGCATTACTATCGCATAAGCTCTTCTGGTCTCTGACCAGTAGAGCTAAAAAACACACAAGTGTATACGTTTTTGCTAGATTTATTGCGTGGACCCTGAGGTCCACGCAGTAAATATATAAGCGAGGTTAAACCGGATGCCATGGGCAATTGACTTTCTACGCATGCGCGAGAATGATAGAGAGTTCGTCCCTTAGGCAAGTAACTTGCACGTAGAATAATTCGCTCTATTCGAATTTGCCATTCATCGGCAAATCGCGCTTTTAAATCCGCATATCGTATTTATATATTCATTGGCGGATCCGAATTTCTCTCTTATACATAAATTATACTTTTATATACAAACTAAACATTGATTCTTTGGCACAAACATTTTAAAAAGTAGGAAGAACTTGCAGTATAAAGATGCATGTAACTTAACAACTTGAATAAAAAACGTCATTCAACGACTAGTTCTAGCTTTTAAAAGATAGAACAAGTTTTCACCGGCATTAGTTTTAAGCATGAAGGCTCGCAAAATAATTTGATATTTCAGCAATCCAAATACCGTTTGGTAGAAGTCTGTAGCAAGGGTTTATAATGGGGAGGGGGGGGGGCTCCGACAAAAAAAAATCTGTGTACTACAGAGCTGCGCTACACGTGTACCACCAGATCTATTTTTTTCCATGGTAGATTTCTTCCGTATAAATCCAGAACAGTTGTCAAGTCCTGGCCGTTATGGGTTACATGTATCGAAATAGCCTGATCGAAATTTTTTAAACTGACAAAACTGAATGCTAATCGGAGATAAAATTTGACAATTTTGATTAGAGACTACAATCAGGCATAAGTAAGCAGATCATTGTAAAAAAAAAATGTGAACAACCCTACATGAATATTCACTGCACCTAAAAATTTTCTTAAATTGTATTTCGGTTAGAAACACATGTATATGGTCCACGTATTGCAGTCCTTTTTTTAAAGGACAGCAACTTGTTTACTATATTAACATACTTTTACAGTCGTATCTCAGCGTGTCCGTCTTGGAAAACAAAGAAAAT
The DNA here is from genome assembly GCF_032062105.1 of Saccostrea cuccullata. Lineage (NCBI taxonomy): Eukaryota > Metazoa > Mollusca > Bivalvia > Ostreida > Ostreidae > Saccostrea > Saccostrea cuccullata. Next base: position 15,799 of record NW_026921708.1, on the reverse strand, counting down.
AATGTATTTATCACTCATTTATTCGTTGGTATTACTGTCACTCTTGTCACACTGTCAGCACCGTAATGGCGGTCGACGACAACGCCGCCGTGTGACAAAGCGCAATAACCCTGTATTTTTAGATTACGTATAATTATGAAACAGAATAACCAGGTGTATACTCATTTCCGTGGAACTGAACAAGTTGCTGTCCTTTAAAAAAGGAATGCAATACGTGGACCATATGCATGTGTTTCTAACTGAAATTCAATTACACAAAAATTCTAGGTTTAGTGAAAATTCATGTAGGTTTGTTCACATTTCTACAGTAATCTGCCTACTTTGATTGATAGTACTTTTACAGCAAAATTTTTGAATTTCATTAGCCTGTGGTCATTTTTTTTTAAAAACCGGACTATTAAATTGATACATGTAACCCATAACGGCTGCGACTTGACATCTGCTCTGGATTTATACCGATGAAATCTACCTGATGGTACACATGCAGCGATGTCCTATCTTCTCCTAAACAGGCATCAGTGACCTATCAGTCTGAAAATATAAATGAGCAATTGTTAAATGCAATGCACAATATGACAATAGAATTTTTATGCATGAAACATGAAGTTGGGCAACAAATAAGTGAAGTAAGAGAAGAATCCAGAAGATTGTGGTCAGAAATAAACAAACTCAAACAAAAAGATAAAATAAATAGTAAACCCACTTCCCAGTCTATGAATGGGTATGGGGAATCTACTTTTCATCCAGATATGGGTATGCTCTGTGGAGCTAACAAAGAAAATTGCAGTCCCGTAACTACCCATGGGAACTCAGAACTTATAGATCCAAATGAAAATATTGTATTTCTTCCAGGCTCGCAGATGTGGCATCTGCACCCAAATCTCCCATGGGCATAAAACCCAAAACCTTTGACGGGAGAGATGACTTTGACGAATATTTGACCCAATTTAACATATTTGCTACACTCCATAATTGGGACCATAAAACAAAATATCTATGCCTTGCAAGTAGCTTGATGAATGGGGCTAGATCGAGCAGTCTTGATAGAGTTAAATGAATCCCATGATTTTGATTCACTTTTAAGGGTTTTAAATACCCGCTATTGATCTGTAGAACGGTCATAAATGTATCATGCTTAATTAAAGGGTCTAGTAAGGGGAAACAATTAATCTATTCCCGCACTATCCCAATCAATAAGAAAACTGACAAGTAGGGCATATCCAACAGCAGACCCAACTATGACAAACACCTTGGCTCTAGATCACTTTATCGATGCTCTTACAGATTCTGACCTGCGCCTGCTCGAAATGAGACCTAGAGATATTAATGAAGCCGAAATATTGGCAATCAGATTCGAAACCCACAAACATGCTAACGCCCAGAGGGCTCACTCAATTAACAATGTAAAAGTTAACCCAGAAAAAGAATCAGATATTGTTGGTGCTATTAAGAAAGCTATAGGGGATGACTTGCAAGCTCTTACCAAAGAGATACAAAATTTTGTGAAGTTCAATCAGGGACAAGGAACCCATTTAAACAATCCCCCAAAACGACCTCCCTATATGGGAAATAGACCCGATCATAGATTGGATAAAATCACAATCGTTCACGACAAAATTTCACCCACAATAGGAATCGAACAAACTACCACACGTCGGGTTCGGGGGTCGGAAGTTGACAGAGATATGGGGTAGACCCCAAGCGACGACATTAGAAAACCAAACAATGTTATGCAGAGACTCGTTCAGTCAGACGCAATGAAAAATTTGAAATTGAAAACGACACTCAAACTCCAATAAAGAGTGAATCAAAAGAAATTATGATAAATGACATGTTGAAAGTTTGAAATGTTGGAATGTACATGTATGTAGTTGGGAAAATAGAAAACAAAATGATACCCATGTTAGTGGACACCGGGGCTAGTGTGACAGTACTAAGTTCTAGTGTTGCTAAAGATCTGGGTAAAGATAGATTGACATCATCTTCTATCAATTTGACTTCGGCAAATGGGCAAAATATTTTGGTTCAAGGGGAAATCCCAATAAGTATTAGCTTGGAAAATGTTACTGTTACCCACAACGTGTTGGTGGCAGATATCCTTAATGATTTTATATCGGGTATAGATTTTTTGTCAACAAAATTGAAATACTTGTGACATTTTGATTAAGAAAAAGACATTGAAAATTAAGGGTACAGAGATCCCCTGTTTTAACAGAGAAGAAATGAAAATTCCAGTTAGCAAAAGAACAATTTCTGAGGATATAGAAATACCTCCTAATAGTGATAATAGCATCTGGGAAAGGGAAAACCCATTATTTCTTCGGGAGGTGGCTATTGTAGAGGCCACGACAAAATTTATTGAGAAGCGTAAGTGCTCATTCCAAAACTCTGATTAAGGTTAATACCGGGGAAAATATCCCGATACGGTACATCAATTTAAATGATCAAAGTATTAAGATCTATAGAGGGACTTTAGTTGCCAATATTGAAAAAGTTGAAGAAATGTATGAATCTTGTACATATTCCATCAATTCCTTAAACATTGACCAAAATGATACTCATTTGCCAAAGCATTTAGAACTAATTGTGGAAAAACTCCCAAATTACACTGTATTTGGATTCAAAACGAAAAGAGAAATTTATTGCCTTACTTAAGGAATTTTATAATAGTTTTTCCAAAAGAATCCTCTGACATGGGTCTAACTGAACTAGTGGAACACACTATAAATACGGGAAATGCAAAACCCATAAAACAACATCCCAGACAAATACCTCTTGCTAAATTTAAAGAAGCACACAAAGAAATCAATGACGTGTTAGATAAAAAGATTATCGAATCCTCGGACAGTCCATGGAGTTCTCTTATATAGCTCTTGTTAACAACAGGGTGGGACAATCCGGTTCTGTATCGATTACAGAAAACTTAATGACATAACAGTTAAAGACATCCTATTCCCAGAATAGACACGGCATTGGACGCTTTATTTGGATGAAAATGGTTTTCTACAGTTGACTTAAAAAGTGGGTACTGGCAGGTAAAAATGTCGCTAGAGGATAAACCCAAACCGCATTTTCAATTCCGGGGGGTGATCATTGGTAATTCCTAAACATGGACTTTGAAATGCTGGTGCCACATTTGAAAGACTTATGGAAAAGGTTTTATCTAACTTGTCATGGAAAATTTGGTTAGTATATCTAGACGATATCATTATTCTTTCCAAAAGTTTTGAAGAGCACATTGACAACCTGAGACAAGTTTTCACCCGACTAAAAGAAGCTAGTTTGAAAATGAGTCCAAAGAAATGTGCATTTTTACAAAAGGAAGTTTTATTTCTTGGGTATATTGTAAATGAACATAGGATATCAACTGACCCATCAAAGATTGACACAGTTAAAAAAAATGGCCTATTCCCAAAAATGTTAGGGAAGTGAGACGTTTCCTAAGACTCTGTTCCTATCATAGGAAATTTGTACATAAATTTGCAGATATTGCCAAACCTTTGCATAAGTTGACAAATCCCAACAAAAATTCTTATGGGAACCCAATTGTCAAGAAGCATTCGATACATTAAAGAAAGCTCTTATTGGCTCTGACATCTTAGCATTTCCAAAGGATGAGGGCCTGTTCATCCTTGAATAATAGTATTTAATTCAAATCAAAAATCTTTCATTAACAACAACATAATTCAATTTAATTAGAACAATCTAAATTTCATCTTCTTCCTTCTGTATAAGTTCAATAGTACTCTTTCATTAACAACAACATAATTCAATTTAATTAGAACAATCTAAATTTCATCTTCTTCCTTCTGTATAAGTTCAATACTCTTTCATTAACAACAACATAATTCATTTTAATTAGAACAATCTAAATTTCATCTTCTTCCTTCTGTATAAGTTCCCAGATAGCAGGGTCAACCTCAACATGCCGTTTGGTAACTGGTCTAGGTGGATTCTTCGGCAAGGTTATTACATTTTCTTTGGCATACCACAGGGTATCCTCCAGCAATGACCAAAAAAAAAACGATTATGCCCAACTCTGTGCATGGTTTTGACCTCTAACTCATCATCTTCGTCAACCGCCAGTATGACTCCTGGATATGCTCGGCCGTCGTATTTGACGACACAGTATTTTGATATAATACTTTTATCTACCTCCGAAATTCGATTAATCCGACTGGTTTTACAGATTTGTACATGCTCTTCTTCAGGAGACGAAGAACTGCAGACGTCAACAGTAGACTATAAATTAAAAGGAACGCATATTATGTTTCAATTTTTAATTATGCATATTTATCATTAGGCGTGTCGTGGAAAATAAATCACATTCTGCTGTTCACCGTCACTTTCAAATTTTGCATGACATAAATTACAAGTATGATGTAAACATTACCTGTAGAGGAAAAGATGCTGATTCTGGCTGGAAGCAATGGCAGAAATTTGGCCTAGCACAAAAGCACGAGAGTGGTCTTTATAACATCATTCCTTGCTGAGGGACTATGATCTGAAAACAAAAAGTCCAAAATAAATTCCACTAATAAAAAATTTCAATCCATTAATGTTCTAAGAACAACGTGTTTAAAACATTTGAAAAAAAAACATCACAATATCTCTATTTTTTTGGGTCAACTTTAGTTCATTAAAATCAACAGAATATGACCTGATGTATCTGCATAGTTTTTGGGATAGGTTTAATTGACTTCGGAATTTCTTCTTCTAGGTCCTTAATGGCTTGTTCAGATACAGCCGTTAGTTTCATTGATGTGGATGATTCAAGTGCCCTCAGAAAATTAGCTGCTTTGGTAATGTCTCCACCTTTATTTACGAACGCATCCGCCGTTCGCTTTACAACCGCTCCTACACCGTCAGCTGCCCCCTTTCCATGGCCTGCCTCCAGGAAATTCCAACTAGCAGACTTAAATCCATATTTGAAGATCCTGTTAACAAGCAAAAAGAAATTTTGCTTGTTACGGTATTGTGTTATAGGGCCATCACTTATAATATGTACAACAGTGACATTCGTTTCATTTCTCAAGTATTCCAATACAGGATGCATGTGTGCCCATATGCCTGCTGGGTTATGCTTAAGACAATCCGACACTGTACAAAATGACCAAACTTTGCCCTTTGTGTATGCCACTCCTGTGTGAAGGGATATTTGCTTTTGGGAAGAACCAAAATGCATACTTTGGATTTCACTTGAGTACTTGCAGTTATAATTCTCTGAGAAATCAATGTGAACTATCATTTCTTCAGTTGTTAGGTCCTCTCTCAAATATCTCAGAGTGCGATATTGATGTCGGATATTAAAAAAAGTGCCTGGCTACACGTTTAATATCATTGTTAACTTCTCCCTGGAGAACTTCCAGTGTGCCATAATCGTTTTCCTTTGATGTGACTGTCACTTTCTTGTGAGTTGCATTTCCATTCATTGTGATCTCCTTGTCCACTTGCTTGGTTTTCCAGGTAAACCAGGAAACTTGCTTTCCCAAGTAAATATTCTGGTCAAATGCTACCTCTCTACTGCTGCAAACTCTACACTCTCGATACATGCACTCCTTCTTTTCGATATCACAGGTAACCGTTTGTAGAACTTTCTCAACTTCTTCTGTGTTTAGTACCCTCTCTTGAAAACTCTTTTCTAACTTGAAGTTGATATTCTGGCATATTCTACATAAACAGGTATCACGATCCTTTGCAGTTGGTCGAAGAATGTTGAAAGGCTTGAAACGGCAAAATAAACTGTAGGAAATCTTGCATGAAGTTTCAGTAAGGAACTGTGCATGAAGCGTTTTCAAGTCAAAATTTAGTAAACGTATCCGTTTCTTTATTCCCTTCCTGGTTATGGTAGCCCTCTTTCCATGCAGCTTTCATTCTTTGTGTTGTCATCACGATTGAGAAATTCATATGCAAGATTCTTTGTCCTGGTAGTCACCTTTATACATCTTCTAGTCTGTTCCTTCTTTTTGACAGAAATTCCTAGAGACCATTTAGCATACAGACCCATACGGTAACGTCTTAAAGTCTGGTATGCACTTACGATACTTGAAATCTGACGCTTTTCTTGATTGCTTTTAGACATTTTGTATCTCTCTCTCACTCGATCAGTAATTGTCTGGTAAAGCATCAGAGCTTTTTTGGTTTCTCCTCTTTTAATTATTAGGTTAACCCTTTTGTGTAAATCTGATTTTGCATTGTTTTGTGAGCGTTGATATCTTTTTTTCCATTTCTGGTGTAGCCTATTTTGATGAAACAGTTTTATTTGCAGTTTCTCGATTGTTCGGTAGGCCTTGGCTCTGCCTCTTTTCTTTTTCTTCCGCCCATTCCTACGCATTGTGTCTACTCTCCCACATTGATTTGCAACTACATCGTGAAGCCTAATTGCATCGTGTGGTGGAGAAGTTGGTGGTGTTTCTGGAAGGCTATCTTTTAAATGCTTGTCTCGTTGTCGTTTGTTTGATTGCGCTATTCTCCGTTCCCTTCTTTTTTTCCTCTGATCCCTTGCTGACATTTCCTTTATGCTTTTACGGTTTTTGTCATCCTTTTCTTTCCTCTTTTGATTTCTTTCTCTTTCTTTTTGTTTATACTGCTCATAAAGAGCGGGGTCTTCTTTTTGGCGCTGGCGCCGAAGGGCAGCTCTTTCTTTTCCCGACAAAACCATTGTTTTGCTTGACTTCTTCGAAGTTTAAGTTTGTCTTTTGATGCTGACAGCGAGTCATAAAGATCGCACACATGTGTCGCCCAACCGTCACTATGGTCTTCCCCTAATGCAGAATAGAAGAAATATTCTACTTTGGCATGTGCTTTATCAGTACTGTCTAACTGTTTTCGAAACTCTGAAAACGAAAAGATACACAGTGAAAAAATATTTTAACGTATGTACTAGTATGCATGTACACTTTAAATGGCTAAATCAGTAAATGAAGTATTAATATGTTTTATTATTATTATTATTATTTTAATTTTTCATACACAATGAAGTTTATCTCTCTTGTGTTTTTTCTTTTGTGGTTGTTGTTTTTTTTGTTTTTGTTTTTTTTCGGTCTTTTTTTTGGAGGGGGGGGGGGGTGGTTCGTGAGTTCCAGTCACATCCTAGTCAGAACTAAGGCTTGAAATTAAAACAAGAAGCATGCGCATGGCATTTGAAGTGCAATTCGCTGATTTGTAAAATAAAATTAAAAAACCTTCCGGGCATCCACACTTGTGGAAATATTATTGCAATGAACTAAAGTAGCACACATACAAAAAAAATCCCCATAGGATGTTTAAAATACTTTCTTTTTAATAAGAATGTCATCTGAAAACATGACCGTAACATCCGTGTCATGACCGTACCAAAATTCTGTTATGGTTAATGACCGTTTCGGTAATGACATTTTCAAATTATTTTCCTAATGGGCTGCCTTAATTGGAAGATATCGTACATTCTAGAATGTCATTGCTAAAATTACCAAAGAAATATCTATACACACTTATTTTTTTCCCCACCTCATATATACACATTTTTGCTACTCTGCATACGGTCCTGACGTTTAATTGAGGTACGGGATAAAAAACAATACTTACGTGTTAAAAGTTCATCATAAGTTTCCTTCTTCCTTTCCTTATCTGCCGCCATCCAAAGTTAGTCAGGTTGAACTTACCTCCTTTGTAGAAGATCGCATTATAAGTGCGACAACTCGCTCGTAATTTCAAGATTTTATTGACGTTTCGGTCATTACGAGCGAATCAGGGACACCAACATTCAAGAAAATTTAAAGTATTTCCGACTTCTATAAGATATTTTGTGTAACTGTTTATCCAATAAAATGGCAACATGTACAAAAAATAATATTTATAGGTTTTAAAGGATACATTAATCAGAGAGAAAATCAACCGGAATACAGCACAATTATGTTAAATAACATGTATTCCGGGTTTACGGAGTGTGACCCGTAGGGTTCTGCGTTATATATTATTTCTCTCTCATTCCTTGTTTTCCGGTTTAATAAATGTTCTGGTGCATTGCTGTGTTAATACCTGTGTGTGTGTTGTTGTGTTGGATATATACTAACTGGCGTGGTGGCAGCGGTCATTTACGAACCCAAGCTATTCTTCGTGCATATTCAACTCTCCTAGAAGCGGACAGCAACAGCGTGATACAAAATTCACCCCGGACACTCAGGTATTGCCCTATTTTGTACAACACCGTGAACAACATGGCGAATAGGGCGCCAAAACAGTGGTACTTGACAAAAGTACAAACTGTCAACTCATACGAAAACTGGAGACAAAATTTATCATATACTCTATCCCTGGACCCTAATTTCTTACCATATCTAGAGGACGGTGCAACTTGGGGGAAGAAAACCCGCGTTAACCCCCATAGAAACTTCGTGTAAGACGATGAGAATGTCCCCGAGACCAATCGCAAGTCCCGCGCACAGAAAGTCAGGACACTCGAACTCATGCTCGGTCAGATCGCAAATTATACACCTATTATTTCAAGGAACACCATAGTAAATAATTCTACGACACTTAGGGACATATGGCAGATTATTCGCTTACACTATGGATTTCAGTCAACTGGTGCCCATTTGCTGGACTTTGTAAACATTCAACTACAGCCGAACGAAAGACCTGAGGACTTATTTCAGAGACTCATGGCGCTCACTGAAGATAACCTCTTGAAAACTGAACTGGGTATTACACACAATGGCCAAGAAATCCAAGAGGATGAAGAACTTACCCCTACACTGGAGAACTTTATTGTACTCACTTGGCTTACCCTCATCCATCCGGATCTTCCAAGATTAGTGAAACAAAGGTATGGGACGGAATTAAGATCACGTACACTAGCTACATTGAAGCCTGAAATTTCCCAAGCCCTGGATTCGCTACTAGAAGAACTACAAAACACAGAGGATGCCAGAGCTATGCGTACTCAGTTTTCGTCAGTGAAAAAAAAATCATCACCGCAAGTCCAGAAATCATGTCCTCTGTGTAAAGCTTCTGGTCGTCCTTACAATCACTACCTTAGTAAGTGTTCATACCTACCCCAAAGTGACAAAAAGTACTTTGCCAAGGCGAGACAGATAATGGGTACAGACAATAACCAGTGCAGTGATGAAGAGGAAATATCATTCACTCAGGATGCCTCTGTTGCCAGGGTACAAATTTGCCAATCTCCATACATTGATGCATTTTTGGCACATCATTCTGTTCGTATTACCATAGACAGCGGCGCAACTGGTAACATGATTCGATCGGATGTTGCCAGCAACCTACAAGCATCAGTCACTCCTTCGTCACAATATGCTCACCAGGCCGATGGATTATCACTGCTACATGTATCTGGTGAGACTCGACTTACCTTTAATCATGATGGGCAAGAGTTAACATTTGAAGGACTAGTTGTTGACAATCTGGACACTCCCGTTTTGGCGGGAATTCCATTTATGGAGGCAAATGACACTTTAATCAGACCCGCCCGACAGGAAGTCAGGATTGGTGACAACTGTGTATTCCGATATGGCACTAAAGCTCAGAAAGGACACCACTCCATTCGGCTCACACAAGTACTACGAGCTCCAGTGGCACACACCACAACTCTGTGGCCGGGAGAATACATTGAAGTCAAACTTCCCGACAATATGACTAGTCCGGACGAGTACAACACATTTTCGCTGGAGCCCACATCATGCCAAAGTTCTACAACAAATTGGCCCCCTCCTTCATTTATAGACAGTGTGGCAGGAAAAGTACGGATTGCAAATTTGTCGAATGATCCTTGTACCATTAAACGAAACCAGCACTTGTGACTAGTGAGACCCACTTTCTCCCCGGATGTTTCTCCATATGAAATCACTACTCCTGACCCTAAGCACAACACTAAAGACAGCAAAAGATCAATCACACATTGTGCTGCAGTCAACCTTGACCCTGATAATTCAACCTTGACCCTGATAATACCCTGTCTCCCGAGATGAAAGCACAGTTCAAAAAGACTCTCGACACATACAATGATGTGTTTAATCCGGATTTTAAAGGTTACAATGGTGCCAGTGGTTCACTCAAGGCTGTTGTTAACATGGGGCCAGTCCAACCTCCTCAAAGAAAGGGACGCTTACCTCAATACAATAAACAACTTCTCTCAACACTTCAGGACAAATTTGACGAGTTGGAAGCACGTGGTGTCTTTACTAAGCCAGAGATTGTGAAAGTCAATGTCGAGTATGTAAACCCATCATTCCTAGTCAAAAAGCCATCTAGAGGCTTCAGATTAGTCACAGCCTTTGCAGATGTTGGGAGATACAGCAAGCCCCAGCCATCGCTTATGCCTGACGTAGATTCGACTCTCCGACAAATTGCCCAGTGGAGATATATTGCAATCACAGACCTTACACAGGCATTCTATCAGATCCCTCTGGCAAAAGAGTCCATGAAGTACTGAGGTGTGGTAACCCCCTTTCGTGGCGTCAGAGTTTACGCTCGTTCAGCAATGGGTATGCCTGGCTTAGAGACCATTTTAGAGGAGCTGACCTGTAGAGTTTTGGGTGACTTAGTCCAGGAAGGTGTAGTTGCTAAGTTAGCCGATGATCTGTACTGTGGTGGATCTACCCCTTCAGACCTCCTTAATAATTTTACAAGGATTCTTCAAGCTCTACAGAGAAATGGCCTTAACTTATCTGCATCAAAAACTGTGATCGCTCCAAGGGAAACCACAATCTTGGGGTGGATATGACGTGAAGGTACCCTTCGTGCAAGCCCTCAACGGATCGCAGCTTTAGCCAACTGTCAACCCCCGTCTACTGTCAGTGGCTTGAGGTCATTTATTGGTGCTTTCAAGGTCCTTGGACGTGTCTTAAAAGGATGCTCACAGGTTATTTCTCCTTTAGATACCGCCACTTCTGGCAAGGACTCTAAAGACAAAATTCAATGGACTGACGATCTCCATAACCACTTTGAAAAGGCCCAGAAAAGTCTCTCATCCAATCAGACCATTACACTACCACAAGCTTCAGACCAGTTGTGGATAGTCACTGACGGTGCTCTTCGTAGTGGAGGACTTGGGGCTACACTCTACATAAACCGTAAGGACAAAATTTACCTCTCTGGATTTTTCAGTGCCAAACTCCGAGCTAATCAGCATACTTGGCTTCCCTGTGAAGTCGAAGCACTTTCAATTTCAACAGCTGAAAAGCATTTTAGTCCATACATTGTACAGTCGTCACTTAACGCCTGTGTTCTCACCGATAGTAAGCCATGTGTGCAGGCCTTCGAGAAAATGTGCCGTGGCGAATTTTCTACTAGCCCACGTGTATCAACATTCCTGTCAACTGTGAGCAGGTTTCAAGTATCTTTGCGCCATGTATCTGGTGCAGCTATATTACCAACAGATTTCAGCAGTCGAAATGCCCCCCCTTGTGATAATCGCTCGTGCCAAATATGTTCCTTTGTTAACACTACTGCCCAGTCAGTCGTTCAACGAGTAACTACTGAGGACAAAGAGGACGGGAGAGCCAAAATGCCATTTACCACAAGAACCTCATGGCTTGCCATCCAGCAAGACTGTCCAGACCTGAAACGCACACATGCTCACCTTCTGCAAGGCACAAGACCATCAAAAAAGTTAACAAACGTTCGGGATGTCAAGCGTTATTTACAACATGCAGTCATTGCCAAGGATGGGCTACTGGTGGTCAAACGTAATATACCCTTCCACCCAACACAGGAGTGAATCATCGTTCCTCGCAGCGTTCTTGACGGACTCCTTACTTCTATACACATTTCATTGGACCATCCATCTTCCAATCAACTAAAAAAAGTGGTGAATCGGTTCTTCTTTGCACTTGACATGGACAAAGCTATTAACAACACCTCAGACAAGTGTCATCAGTGCACCGCATTGAAAAGTACACCTAAATTTCAACCAGAACACACTTCAAGTCAACCACCGGACAAAGTTGGCTATCTGTTTGCAGTTGATGTCCTTGAGCGTGAACGCCAACTCATACTGGTTCTGCGTGAGTAGATAACCTCCTATACACGGACGTTACTCATTGAAAATGAGCGCCATGAACACTTCGGGAAGGACTACTCATTTTGTGTTCAGAGCTACTACCGTTAGATGGCCCATTTGCTGTAATCCGGACAGACCCTGCACCTGGATTTACTACTTTGGTCAACGATAAACTCTTAGACAAGCATCGCATATCCATTGAAGTGGGACGTATAAAGAACGTCAATAAAAACCCAGTAGCAGAGCGAGCAATACAGGAACTAGAAACGGAAATCTTGCGTTATGATCCAATGTGTCGCACAGTTACTCCATTGTCTTTGTGTTTAATTACCTCTCGATTGAATACACGAATTAGAAGTAGAGGAATCTCTGCCAAGGAGATGTGGACCCATCGTGACCAGTTCTCGCATGACCAGATCCCTGTGGACGATAACGAGCTTATTTCCAAACAACATGATATTAAGCTTGATAATCACCCACACAGTCAGGCCTCTAAACAACCTGGAAAGAGCAGTGCCCCTGGATGTAAGAGCAAAATTGGTGACTTGGTGTACTTATATTGTGACCGTAATAAATCAAAAACTAGAGATAGATATATTGTAGTATCTTGCGATGGCGAATGGCGACACATTAGTAAGTTCAGTGGCTCCCAGCTCAGACGAACAGCTTATCGTGTTAAAGACAGTGATTGCTACTTAGTACCATCACAGGAAATACGTCAAGATGGTGTTCCAATCAACCTACCCTCTGACGATGAGTGTGATGAGTCGCCCCGTGAGTCCATGGACTTGGAAAACAGCTTAACCGAGTCAACATACCCATCACCACCACCAATACCTACTATTCTCTCGGATCCTCCAACTCCACTTCATCCTTCATCGCCTGCAGATAAACTCACAGAACCACTAGTTTCTGAGATAATACACCCTGACAGTGCCGCCGCTTTACCACCTACTCGCAACGATGATGACCCGCAACCTAGACCCACCCGTGTTCGCAATCTACCGAAGTGATTATCCGATTATGTTTGTGATTAAACCGTGTGATTTGTGTTCGGGGCATAATAATCCCCTTTTAAGTGTTAATTCTTGTCATATGTCAGAATTCAATTTAAGTTGTCATTGCATAAAGTATGTTGCATGATTAACATTACCTTTATTGCATTTAGTATTTTTACATTTGTGTAAAAGAAAGAAAAAGATGAAAAATGGTGACACCATTATGTTAAATAACATGTATTCCGGGTTTACGGAGTGTGACCCGTAGGGTTCTGCGTTATATACTATTTCTCTCTCATTCCTTGTTTTCCGGTTTAATAAATGTTCTGGTGCATTGCTGTGTTAATACCTGTGTGTGTGTTGTTGTGTTGGATATATACTAACTGGCGCAGAGAATAGCTTTCGGGACAAAACCGAAATTCAATACTACAAAATAATTTTACATTATTTGAACACATTCTATAATTTATATTTAATTTTTCTCATTACTTAATTGAATTAGATCTAAAAATACAAATTAATAAGAAAGTTTATTTAATTTGATCCATTTTAATATCAAAATATTTTCAAACATCCTAGGGACATGAATTCTCAAGGATTTGTAGAATGACCCCGTTGGGCATTAGACATATTGGGACCACTTCCCATTACCCATAAGAAAAACTCATACCTGCTAGTTGTAGGAGACTACTTTACAAAATGACTTGACGCAATCCCTATAAAAAATAAAAAGGCTACTACAATATCATAAATATTATTGCAACATATAATACCTATCTTTGGAGTTCCAATGCAATTACACTCCGATCAAGGTCAAATGTTCGAGTCTACTATATTCCAAGAATTGTGTAAACTACTGGGAATAGAGAAGACCCGAGCTTCACCTTACAGACCCCAATCTGACGGGATGATTGAAAGGGCTAATCGTACAATTGAAAATATGTTGTCAGCTTTTGTTGATAAAAATCAGAAAAATTGGGATGAGCTAGTACATTTACTCATGTTGGCGTATAGATCCTCGGTACATGAATTCACAGGGATGAGCCCAAATGAGATGGTCTTTGGTCGACAAGTTGCACTCCTTATTGATCTAGTGCTTGGGAGACTTGACCCTGAGAGAAGCAACATTTCAGAATATATACAAAAATGAATGAGAAAATATCAAACTAAATTCCCAGAGTATGATAAGAGAGTATAATCCCTTTAAAATAGGCGATGCAGTATGGGTATACTACCGTATAAGTAGAATTTTTAGCGAGGATTTAATTTTGGCATTATTAGCGAGGGTCCTCAGATCGCTAAAATTAAATATCGCTAAAAATTGATTGCATTTTATTTGTAATTATAGCTTCTTAAGTAAGTATTTTAAAATCGCTAAAATTACCTCTCGCTAAAAATAAATTACAATTTTTTAAGGAGAAATCGCTAAATTTGCGTCTCGCTAAAATTTCTACTTATACGGTATCTTAACCAAAATCTGGGTTTAGAACGAAAGTTATCCAGACATTGGGCAGGACCATTCAGAATCAAAGAGAAAATAAATGACATTCTCTACAAAATTCAAAAGCGCCCTAGACGTAAGGGATGTAATTCACCATAATAGATTGAAAATCTACAATGGGATAAATATTCCCAAATGATTTCAATCACAAGCTAATTCAGAGAATTTGTGTCCCCCGCTTAGGGAAAAAATAAACCATGCGCAGTTCGGGGGGGGGGGGGTTTATTCTAACCTCTTTTATTGGAGCAACTTTGTCTAAGATTTTCATAAAAATTTCTCTAAAAGCACACCACATATCATTGACATTGCTAGCATAAAACATTTTTCCCAGTCTGCATCAGTTAAAGGTTTAATAAAATTATCTTTATCATAATTTTTGGTCGACCTTATCTTAATATAATTATGTTTCACAAAAATGGGTTTCACTTTTTTTCTTGTACAATAAATAAGACAGTGGTCACTAACACCAACACAGATAACCCCCGATTGATATATTTTTTCAGTATTGTTACACATAATGTGGTCAATAAGAGATCTAGATGAGTTTGTAATTCGAGTAGGCTCTTTTATAATTTGAGTTAAACCAAAGAGGTTTACAAATATTAAAGTCACCGAGTAAGATAATCTCATAGTCTTGGCGTAGTTGAGTAAGAAAATGTTCGAGTCTCTCTAAGAAGTTAGATTGTGTTGGAGGCCTCTAATATGTTCCTACTACGATGGGTTTCGTTTTTGGTAATAAAATTTCCAAGAATATCACTTCGTCACTTTTGGTAACCCCATCTATATCTACTTGAGTAAAAGCTATGTCTTCTCGTATGAAGATACAAATTCCTCCCCGTCTGCGGTTCCGGTCCTTTCGGATGATAGAATTTCCATCAATGTGTATTTCTGAGTTGGTAATGGAGCTGTCTACCCATGACTCTGTGACAGAAATGACTGCGGCTTTGAATTTATTCGCAATTATTTGTATTTCTTGAATTTTGTTGACTATTTAACTTTTGGTATAAAATTACATTGCAAAAGCTCAAAATCTTCTTGAAATATCGACCGGAAAGGATAGAGTTTCATACAGACAGAATGTATAAATTTACGACCTGAAACTTGACCTTTTGACCTCAAAATCAATAGGGATCTTCCATAGGCCACAGGGAGTTGTTATGTAAAATTTCATTGCAAAAGCTCAGAGTTCTCGAGATGTCGCGCGGAAACGAAAGTGTTATAACAGACAGAATTTGCGAATTTATGACCTTGACCTTTGACCTTTTGACCTCAAAATCAATAGGGTTCTTCTTAAGTCCA